>NW_003315889.1:818150-853514 GCF_000151265.4 Micromonas pusilla CCMP1545 | reverse complement strand
CACCACCCCCCCCCTCGCAGCACACCGCCGCGCACGACGACGCCGCGGCGGCGCTCGCGCCCGCGCGCGCGTCGTCCTCCGGCGTCGCGCGGCGGCGCGTCGTCGTCGTGACTGGTTCCCATACGACCGCGTTCGCGTGGTGAACGCCGTTCCTTAAGGACTTCGGCGTCGTCGTCGTCGTCCATCCTCCTCCTCCTCCTCCTCCTCCTCGTCGCGGCCTCGGGCCCCACGCGCGCGCCGCGACGGAGGCCCTCCGCTCGCCCTCCGCGCGGACGACGCGGTCGCGTCGGCGGCGAGCCGCGGGCGCGCTCGAGGAGGGCGCGCCGCCCCTCGCGACGGACGCGGTCGTCGCGGCCGCGAGCGCGCGCGTCGCCATCGTCGCGCGCTGTGGACTGCTACGCGTGCGGTGGAAGTAAAATTTTTCACCCGTCCATCAGTTTCAACACTTGATCGCGTCCCCTTTCAACTGACCGAGGAATGTTTTTAAGGTTACGGGCCCTTCCAGCGAAAACCCGAGCGCGAAATAATGCACATAAGCCGCGACGGCGGTGGCCGCTCCCCCTCTTACGTGTGTTCTCTCTTGTCCGGCAGTACAAGATGAGGTGAGTTCTCCCGCATCGCTTCCTTCTCCGGGCGTCTTCCTCGCGCGTGGACGCGCGATGCGCGTCCGCGCGCGTCGCGTCGCCGGTTTCCCGGCGCGTTCGCGCGTGATTTTTCGCGCTAGGGTTACGCGCCGGCGAAAACCATCCGTCCCGTTCCCGCGCCGGCGTCGCGCCCTCCTCCCGCCGTCGACGTCGCTCTCTCCCTCAGAGAACTCACGTTCACTCCCACCCTCTCTCTTTACGAATCGCAGCAAGCTCCCCTCCGATACCCTCCGCGATGGCGTCTCCTTCGTGCTCGAGAAGAGCAAGGCGAAGCCGCGCAAATTCACGGAGACGATCGAACTCCAGATCGGCCTGAAGAACTACGACCCGCAGAAGGACAAGCGCTTCAACGGCACGGTGTCGCTCCCGACGATCCCGCGCCCGAAGCTCAAGCTCTGCATGCTCGGCGACGCGAAGCACTGCGAGGAAGCCGTCGGCGTCGGCATCGACCACATGGACGTCGAGGCGCTCAAGAAGCTGAACAAAAACAAGAAGCTCATCAAGAAGCTCGCGAAGAAGTACAACCACTTCCTCGCGTCCGAGTCCGTCATCAAGCAGATCCCGCGTCTTCTCGGTCCCGGCCTGAACAAGGCGGGGAAGTTCCCGACGCTGTGCACGCACAACGAGTCCCTCGAAGCCAAGGTTAACGGCATCCGCTCGCAGGTGAAGTTTCAGCTCAAGAAGGTGCTGTGCCTCGCCGTCGCCGTGGCAAACGTGGAGCAGACGGAGCGCGAGATCTTTGTCAACGTGCAGACGTCCGTGAACTTCCTCGTGTCGCTCCTGAAGAAGAACTGGCAGAACGTCAAGTCGCTGTACATCAAGTCCACCATGGGCCCTCCGTTCCGTCTCTTCTAAGCGTTCGTTTTCGTCGTCTGTACACACAGCGACGAGACGAACGCGTAGGATGGAGACGTAGACGAAGGACGATGTATTGAAGCGGTTTCACTTCTGCTACGATGTAAGTCAACAGTGTATATGGAAAGCCTCGCTTTAACAAGATGATGTTTAAGCTATCACCAAGGCCTCGCTGCAACGCACATGCCGTCCCCGTAACAAGGCGGGTTGGCGGCGCAAGCAACGGGAGTCATTTGGTAGCTCCGATTCGCGCGGGGGAAACCTCGCGCGGATGAGCGCGCTTGCTACGTCCAGTACCACGAACAAGAGAGAATTCAAACACACTTATAGACTCACGAATAGTTTGAGCCCTATTCAATATAAACTTCTGCCAAAGTTTACTACATACACACGCGTCTCGCCTCGCTGCGTCCAGTCTTTTTTTCCTTCGACGCAGCGCGCCGCGCGGTACTTCCGGAAGCGCATCCTCTCGTCTCGCCTCGCTCCTCACTGTCCGAGGGTATTACCCGCCCCCGGTATCAAGTCCGCGTTCCCCGTGCTCACGAGCGCGGCGACGATGACCAAAACCCCGGAGTTCCACAGCGAGTGGATCATCATCGGCGTCAGCAAATTCCGCGTCCGCGCGTAACTAAACCCGCACACCATCCCGAGCGCGACGAGCTGCGAAAAATCCCTCGGCGCGAAGTGCGCGCCCGCGAAAATCACAGAGCTGAACAACACCGCGCCCGGGGTGGGAAGCCACTTCGTCAACGACGCGAGGAGGAATCCTCTGAAGACGACCTCCTCGAGCGCGGGCGCGAACACGGACGTGACGGCGAGGATGGAGAGGAATCGAATCGGGAGGTCGTCGCCGCCGCCGAGGATGGGAAGCACCGCATCGATCGTTCCTCTGCTGGTCTCCGACTCCGCGGCGGCGGGCGAGGGCATCGAGGGCACCCCCGAGGGCACCCCCGAGGGCACCCCCGAGGGCACCGCGCCGCCGCCGCCGCCGAATTCGCCGAGCTGCGACGCGACGCCATCGCCGTACCCGGCGCTGAAAGCGTCGGAAACCCCCGCGCGCGTCGCGTCCGACGCCGTCCTCGCGGCTTCCGCCGCGTGCAACGCCGCCGTCCCGCCGTCGACGACAAACGCGGTCGCGCCGATCGCGAAGAAGGTCACGACGTACCCGACGCACCCCCACGTCAGCCAGCCTTTCTCGATACTGAACGGGTCGTCGAACGGGTCGACGTTGAACCACTTGCTCGTCGTCGCGCGCGTCGCGTTCGCGTTCGCGTTTGCGTTCGCGCCGCCGCCGCCGCCGCCGCCCACCTCCTCCTCCGCCGAAACCGCCGCGTCCTCGGGGAACGGCGCGAACTTCCGGAGCAACAGCCACAACACCCCGAACGTGATCGCCGTCTCCGTCGCCTGCACCGCGAGCAGGTACTCCGCCTTCTCCGACGCGTCGAACGCCCTCGGGTCCACGCCGTTGCTCACGAGGAGCACCGGAAAGATCACCGCCGCGGTGAAGACGAAGGACGCGCCCCAACCTACGAGCCCGCCGAAGACGCGCCACGCCCCCCACGGGACGTCCCACCGCGCTCGGACGGTGTCCAGGTCGAAGACGCGCCACGCGCTCGGGTCGTACTCGTCGTCGCGGACGTCGTTCCCGGTCTGCGTTCTCGGGGAGGGGCGATACGGCGTCGGGGTCGATCTGGACGACGACGACGACGACGACGACGACGAGCCGGCGCCGGTGGGGCCGTCGCCGAGGAACCCCGCGTCGACGAGCTTCTTCTTCAGCGCCGCGCGCTCTTCCTTGAGGCCGCGGACGCGCGTCGAGTCGCCGCGGCGTCGAGTCCAAGTCGAGACGCTCGTCCGTCGCGTCGAGTACGGCGACGATCGCGAGATCGGACCGCCGCGTCGGCGGTGCCCAGTCGTCGATCGAGCGACGCCGCGCGACGCCGCGCGCGAGAGCGACGCGGACGCGGACGCGGGCGCGGCGCCGCGCGCGAGCGCTCGCGACGCGGACATGCTGCCTTCTCGACGCGCGCGGCGCGGCGCGTCCGAACGCGCGCGCTCGACGGTCACGCGGCGGCGACGGCGCGCGTCGGTGTGCCGTCCCGAGAATGTCGACGTGTCGAGCAGATAGGACACTTGGCGCGACGACAGCGACACCGGGGGGAAGGGCGCTCAGACGTCGACGCGCGCTCGAGGGAGGATAGACGCGCGCGAGACGACCTCGGGCGGAGATGCCGACGCCGACGCCGACGCCGACGCCGACGCCGACGTGGTCCCGCTGCCGCTGCCGCGGCGTCGCCTCGTCGGCGTCGACGAGCGCGACGACTCCCGCTCGCGCGACTCTCGCTGTCGCGCGGCGTCGTCGCGGAGGACGGTCGTCGACGACGACGACGACGACCGCGGCGCTGCCGTCGAACGACGAGCTCGAGGCCGCGCAGCTCCTGAGCGTCGCGGGCACGGGGCTCCTCGTCGGCGGCTTCGCCGTCGTCCTCGGCCTGAAGGGCGAGCCGGAGCCGTGCCCGTCGTGCGCGCAGAGGGGGGGCGAGGACTGCATCTTTTGCGACGCCACGGGAAGACGCGAGGCGCCGGTGAAGATCACGAAGCGGGATATCAACGACGACAGCGTGTTAGGGCTGACGCGGAGGAACCCGTTCGAGTGCACCGCTTGCAAAGGCGCGGGGATGATCCTGTGCAAGACGTGCAAGGGGTCCGGCTTCGTGTGACGACGAGGCCTCGAGATCGAGATGAGGTGCGTTCTATACACTGGTCCCCATACGACCGCGTCGGCGTTGTGAACGCCGATCCTTAAGGACTTTTCCCGTCGTATCTCTCCGCCCGCCCCTCGCTTTGAATCCCCGCCCTCGGCGCCTTTCAACTCCAACTGACGCCTTTCAACTCCACCCCGACATTCGCTTGTATAGAACGACCCTGAGACGCGATGCCGCGCGACGGATGAAGAGAGGAGACGCGTCGCGTCGCCGCGCGTTCTGTTCGTCGTCAAAGGTGAAACTGAAACGAACGTTCACGATTACATCAGTCCTGTCGCCGCTCCTCGACTGGGATACCGCCCCGTGTTCGCCTCCCCTCGCTACGTGCTATGATGTGACCCCCCCGCCCTCCGCGAAGACGTCGTCGTCGCGATCGAATCGAAACGATTCGAATCGATCCCGCGTCGAGTCTACCTACGCTCAATCTCGCGTCGGCGCGTCCAGCGGCGACACCTCGTCGAACGTCACCCCGCTCTTCACCGTCGCGGCGAGGAACTCCTTCTCCAAAACCTCCATCTCGTGATCGTCCGGGCCCTCGTACTCCTCGTTCCCTCGGTTCGCCCGCTTCGCCGCGTTTCGCAACTCCTTCGCGCGCGCCTCCAAATTCTTCTCGCGCTTCGTCTCGCGGTCAAACATCTGCGAGATGCTCTGCTTCTCGTTCGGCTGCATCGTCGCGAGCCCTTCGCACAGCTCCAAGAGCGTCGCGCTGCCGTCGCTCGCGCCGACGGTGACGAGCCTCCCGGTGTCCTGAATGTTGAACGACGTCAGCGGCTGATCCGTGACCTTGACGCTCAGCGTCGGGTCGTTTTGTTTGTAGTAGTAATCCCACACGTCGAGCTCGCCGTCCATCTTGATCGCGAAGAACACGCCCGGCCGCGTCGGCGACCACGTCCCGCCGGTGAGGTAGCTCGCGTGATACCGGCTCGTCATGATCGGCGTCTTCAGATCCTCCATCCACACCCGCGCGGCCCAGTCCCCGATGGACATGAAGTACTTGGGGAAAAACGGGTTCCTCTCCAACGAGTACACCGGGCCGTGGTGGCCGTGATACGCCGTGCCGACGCGGTCTTGCGGGTTCTTCGCCTTCCTGTTGCACATAAGCACCGTCCCTTGCTCCGTGCCGATCATAAACTTCGTCGGCCCCGCGATGGACTCGTACTCCAGCGACACCGCGCCCAAGATGGTGTCCCCGTTTTTCTCCTTCAGTTGCAGCTCCTCCACGGGCTCGCCCAGCCGACGCGTGTCCCACCAGTACACGTACCCGTCCGTGGAGACGGAGAACGTCTCCGTGCCCGTCTTGCTCTGCAGCCACGCCATGTCGTACACCGGGTCCCGGTGCGACTTCTCGATCGGGCTCGTGTCCACGGGGGTGTGCCCTTTGCGGACGTCAAAGTACCCCACCTGTCCGTTGTACATTCCGCACGAGAGCACGTTGGTGTCCTTCGGATTGTAATTCACGCAGCACAGCTGGCTCGGCCCTCGCAGCTCAAAGTCGGGCTTGTTCGGCGTGTTCACGTCCCATATGTACGAGCTCTTGCTCATCCCCTCCGGCTGCGCTTGGAACCCTAAGATCGAGTACGCGATGGCGCACTTCCGGTTGTTGACGTCGGGGTTCCAGCTGATGTACGACGCGCTTCGCTTGATCGCGGACGGGTCTCGAAACACCGTCAACGTCTTCGCGTACGGCTGCTCGCTGCTGTGGTCCGCGGCGTCGCCGGCGAAGTACTCCTCGTAGATGTCGATCGCGTTGTTTTGTTTGATCAGCTCCTCGACCTCGCCGGCGCGGGACGCGATCGTCTTGATGTAGTCCTCGTCTTTTTCAATCTTTTTGCGGAATCGAATCACGTGCTCCATCTCCGTGCAGTCCACCTCTTTCGGCCACCCGCCCTCCTTGTGCGCGAACCCGCGGTTCGTGTATATGATCTGCTGCGTGTTCGCCTGTCGATTGATTGACGCGCAGAGAGCGGAGCGACGACGGGCGCGGGGACGGGGACGGCGTCAGCGGCGTGGACGGGGACGGCGGGCGAGAGGGGCGCTCCGCTCCGCCCGCCCTAAAAAATAATATCGTCGACGGATTCCGTTGAAGGATGGGTGGCGCGCGGACGCGCCTCGTGCTCGGACTGCTCCGGGACGCACTGCACCGTCGTCGTGACCGGGTTGCGCTCGATGTAGTCCTCCTGCAGCTCCGGCTCCGGGCGGATGTCGGAGATGACCTGAACGAGAGCCGGGGGCGGGGGACGGGGACGGGAACGGGTGAGACGGCGGTTTGAACGAACGCACTCTGGCGCGAGGGCGTGTTGATTGACCGGGGAGGAATTGCGCGCGGCGGGGAGGCGCGCGGCGCACCTCGCTCGCGGAGTCGTCGAACTGCGCGTCCCGCCCGAACTCGTTGCGGAGCTTCGTGTACATGTAATAGATCTCCATGGCGGCAGGTCTCTCCTCGTGCCCGCGCGCGCGTCTCGCTCTGATCAGGCCGCCGCGGGGAGGCAACCCAAAAGGAGGCTCGGCTCGGGCGCCGAGCGATCAGCGCAGTCAGCAGTCAGCAGAAGGCAGCCTGTCAGCAGTCAGCAGTCAGCAGAAGTGGGTCATCGGAAACGCCGATCCGAGCGCGGAATCTCGGCGTCAACAACGACTACAACTACTCTTCCGCGCGCGCCAGGCCGCGGAGGCGGGACGCGCGTCATGAAATGGACGCGCTGCGTCGCGACCGGCGGCGAGGTGCGCGCTCTAAACGACGCCTCCGTCCCTCGTCGCGCGCTCGGCGCGGCGCGCGACCGCGACCGCGACGGACGCGCCGCGTCGATCCCGCCTCGGTGCCGTCCGTGCCGTTGTCGTCTCGTCTTCTCCTCGCGTCCCGTCGCGTCGCGTTCGCGGCGTCTCATCCCCCCCACCCCCCATCCCCACCCTCCTCCTCCCTCGCCGCAGCCGCCGCCGTCCCCGCGCTCCGGCCACTCCGCGACGCTCGTCGGGACGTCCCACCTCGTCGTCTTCGGCGGCCTGAACGTCAAGACCGCCATCGGCGACACCGTCGCGCTGCACCTCGAGCGCAACCAATGGCGCCGCCCGCCTTCGTCCGCGGTCGGCGGGCCCGGCCCTCGCGCGTTCCACTGCGCGGTCGCGATCGGCTCGCGGCTCTACGTGATGTGCGGACGCACGGGGCGGCAGCAGCACGGGGACGTGTGGTGTCTGGACTGCGTCAGTTGGTGCTGGCGGCGGCTGCGTCCAACGGGCGCGGCGCCGTCGCCGCGGGATTTCGGCGTCGCCGCCGCGACGCCCTCCGGCGGGATCCTCCTCTTCGGCGGGTACGACGGGCACAAGTGGCTGAACGACTGCCACGTGTTAGAGAATATAGGAGAAGGAGGAGGAGAATCCGCCACGTGGAGGGTGGTCTCGGTCGCGAATAACATCGCGCCGACGCCGAGGAGCGGGCACGCGATGGCCGCCGTGGAGAGGAGGTTGCTCGTGTTCGGCGGGCAAGCGAGCGGCGGGACGTTGCGCGGGGATCTGTGGGCGCTCCGAGGCGTCCTAGACGACGAGAACGCGGAGGAATCAAGCGCGGGGGTGATCGAGGGGGCGGGGGAGCGGCGGGAGCGACCGGGACCTTCGAAGGCGCCGCCACGGTGGACGCGGTTGCAGTTGAGGGGCGTCGCGCCGTCGCCGCGAGCGGGCCACGCGTTCACGTCGCACGGCTCGCGCGTCGTCCTTCACGGCGGTCACGGCGACGACGGGTGGATAAGTAAGCGCTCCGTGTACTACGACGACGTCACGGTCATCGATAGGGAGACGGGACGGTGGCGGAAGCTGTCGGCGTCGTTGGAATCGTCGTCGACCGAAACGCCCGCGCCGAGGGCGTTTCACACGCTCACGAAGGTGAACGACGCGTTGCTCATGCTCGGAGGGTTCGATGGCGAGAGAGCGATGAACGACGCGTGGTGGCTGCACATCGGGGAAGAGGACGACGCGAAAGGGTCCCCTGGCGGCGTCGGGACTGGGACCGGGACCGGGACCGGGACCGGGACCCCCGCGCGCGCGGCGACGCCGGTGGACGCGCCGAGCCGAGGCGGCGGCGGCGGCGGCGGCGGCGGGATACATCTCTTCGGCTCCGTCTACGGCGGCTCGCCGGGGAGCGAACGCTCCGGGAAGGGCGGGTTCTTCGACGGCTTCGCCTCCGGTCTGGGGCTCCCGAAGGTGACCGGCGCGAGCCCGGGCGGGGGCCTGCGCAACGCGTTGGGCAGCGCGTTCGGCGCGGGTCCGAAGACGCCGCAGCCGCCGCCGCGAACGCTCGCGGCGGCGGCGCCGCCGGCGTCGCCGCGCGCGCCGCGCGACCTCCTCGCCGACGTCCTGGCATCCATCGAGCGCCAGGCGGCGCTGGACTCGGAATCGAGCGGCGCGTACCCTGACCTCGGGGCGGACGGCAACAGAGAGTTCTTGGCGTCGTGCGACTTTGAAGACCTGCGGTTGGGAGAGATGGCGAACGTGCTCGGCGAGTACAAACGCGCGATGGCGGCGGTGTGCCTCGGGACGCCGTCCGACGTCGGGGGCGTGGAGAAGGAGAGTAAAGGACGGTTCGTGCACGTCACGGACGCGAACGCGCTCAGGATCGGCGAGCTTCCGGGGATGCTCACGGAGCTCCAAGGCGCGCTCATCGCGCTCGCGTGATGCGATGCGATGGAGGGAGGGACCGCGACCGTCGCAGCTGACATGAGTTTTTTTGGAATCGAAATGTTCACTCTTCTTCTGAATATCACTCAGACGTCCTTCGATCGCGCGTCGTCACATCTCACACTCATCACGTCTCCTTCTACGCTTCGCAAAACTCGCCTTGGCTCTCCTCGTTGCTGTGCTCCGTCCGCTTCACGAGCTCGAGCGCGACGGCGACGTCCTCCTCGCTCGCTGTACCGCCGCAACCGTACCGTATCGCGTGCACCGCCGCGGCTTTCGCCTCGGCGGCGTCCACCAGTCTCTTCGCGTCCGGCCCTCCGAAGGCCCTCCGCGCGTTCCCGACCGCCGCCGCGACTTGCTTGCAGTGCTCGAACGACCCCGGGTCTAAGAGCGCGATCGTGTCCGACACCTTATCCAGCAGCTCCGCCCTCGCCTCGAGCTGCCCGGACGCGGTGAAGCAGTGCCCGATGTTCGCGTACAGCTGCAGCACGGACCCTCTCGCCCACGCCGCCCGCGTCGGCGACAGCCCCATGCCGTCGCACGCCGTCTCGAACCACGTCGCGAGCTCGACGAGCTGGTTCGGGTCCGGCGCGGGGGACTTTCCCTTCGTGCGCTTCCACTCCGCGAGCGCGCGCGCGATGTCGTCGTGCAGCGCCTTGGACTTGGCGCGGCAGACCGCGATGAGCGACGCGACGTCCTTTACCTCGATCTTTTCCATCGCCGCCGCCGCGGCGATCGCGGCGGCGCGGTCGCCGTCCCGGTCGCCTCCCGTCTTCTTGTTCTTCGGGTCCTTCTTCGCGGTCTCTCGCGCGGACGCCGCCGCCTTCGCCGCCGCCTTCGTCGCGCGGTTCGCGCTCACCTCGCCGATGGCTTCCATCCCGCACCGCGCGCACGCGCACTCGAACCCCCACCGCTTCGCGACCGCGTTTCGCTCCGACTTTGGCGCCGTCACGTCGAAATACTTCACGCACACCTCCTCGCCCGCGACCAGATCCCGCGCCGCGCGCGTGAACATCGTGTGCCCGATCAGAAGCTTGCACGCGTTCGGCGCGCACGAGTGGTTCGCGAAAGACATCAGCGGGTACACGCCGACGGACTTTTCGTTTCGAATCGCCGACGTCGTCACGACGTTTTTCGAATGCGTCGCGAAGAGCTCCTGGCTCGGAACCTCCGAGTTCGCCTCCACCTCGTCGCCGCGGCGCA
The DNA here is from genome assembly GCF_000151265.4 of Micromonas pusilla CCMP1545. NCBI lineage: Eukaryota > Viridiplantae > Chlorophyta > Mamiellophyceae > Mamiellales > Mamiellaceae > Micromonas > Micromonas pusilla. The sequence continues at coordinate 843,385 of NW_003315889.1, read as the reverse complement.
GGTGCCTGCGGAACAGAGACATGTCCGGCACCGGCGCGGTCGCCGGGTCGTCCTTCGCGCTCGCGGGCAGCGCGAGAATGAGGCGCAGGTCCTCCGGGTTTCGAGACGCCGCGCCCACGAGGCCGCGGATGAGCCCCATTTCCGCTCCGCCGCCCGTCGCCAACGGCGCCACCGCGAGCGGCGAGGAGACGCACAGGAGCTCGCCCGCGACCACGTCGCGCGTCGTCACGAGCCCGCGGCCGTGCGCGACGGCGCCCCCGCGCGCGATCTTGATCGGGCCGACGTAGTCCGCGCAGCGACGGAACGACGTCGCTTGTCTCCCGAACAGCAACGCCGGAACCTCGAACGTCCCCGTGAAGGCTTGCGCCTGCAGGTGCTCGCACTCCATGAGCGCGTGCGCCGCGGCGTCGTCCTCGGGCGCGAGCTCCGCGAGCGTCTTCAGCGTCTTGATCGCCTCCGCGTAGCGTCCCATGCCGTTCAGCGCCATCGCGCGCTTGTACAGAGCCTTGACGTGGTTCGCGTCCGCGGCGTACGCGCGCGTCGCGTCGGCGAGCGCGAGGTGAAACTGCCGGCATCGCAGGTAGCACTCCGCGCGGTTCGCGAGCGCGGCCGCGTCGTTCGCGTTCGCCGCGATCGCTTCGTCGTACTTCGCGACCGCGCCGGCGTAGTTCCCCGCGCGGAACAAGTCGTTGCCCTGCTCGCGCGCGCTGCCCAGCCCGGGCGTTCCCGGCGCGCCCGGGACGTCGTCCGAGAGCGGATGCGTGTCGAGCGCGTCGTCCGCGTTAGACGCATGCGGTTGATCTTTTTTCTTCGCGCGAACCTTCCTCTCGGGGAGCGAGTTCACGATACCGACGGGGGTTGCCATCGTGACCTGCGCGCGCGTTCGATGCGATGCCTACGAGGGGGGCGGAGGGGACGTGCTCGCGGGACGTGCGCCGGCGCGGGGGCGTGCGCGAGGGGCGTCTGGTGTCGCGCGGGGATGCGATCGCCTTTTCCCTTTTACCCGCTCTCGGATGAACGGCAGGCGAACGCCAATCAGAGTTTCGCGTTCGATCTTTTCGGAGATCTTCGCGCGGTCGCACAGTGTTCTTAGTCAGAGTACGACGCGAGAGTACGCGTACGGACTCACGGAGGCCGTTCTCGTGTCGGAGCTCGGAAGTCGAAACTCGCCCAGATCCGGGCTCGCGCGGGGCATGGACGCGCACGCGCTCGCGCGCGCGCCCGTCCCCGGCGTCTACCTCCTCTACGACTTCGACACCGCCGCGGAGGAGTCCTACCTCCTCTCGCGCGTGGACAACGAGCCCAAGACGAGGTGGACCACCGTGAGCGACCGCCGCGTGCTGCAGTTCGGCGGGAGACCCACCGCGACGAAACACGGCATGATCGCGGAGAAGATCCCGGAATGGCTTTTAGATGCGTTCTATACACTGGTCCCCATACGACCCCATCCGCGTGGTGAACGCCGATCCTTAAGGACTTTCCCCGGCGCATCTCTCCGCCCACCCCTCGCTTTCAATCCCCGCCCTCGGCGCCTTTCAACTCCCCCTGACGCCTTTCAACTCCACCCCGACGTTCGCTCGTATGGAACGACCCTCACGCGTCCTCGGCGACGTGACGCGCGCGGCGGGGGGGTTAGTCAGAGAAGACCTCAACCACGTCCTCGTGAACGCGTACGAGCCCGGGCGCGGGATCATGCCGCACGAGGACGGACCGCTGTACGACCCCGCGGTCGCGATCGTGTCGCTGGGAGCGTCCGCGACGATGCGATTCACGCCGAGACGACGCGACGACGCCGACGCCGACGCCGCGGACGGCGGCGGCGGGCGCGCGAGCGACGCCGCCGCGGCGTTCGGGGTGTGGCTGCCGCCGAGGTCGCTGCTCGTGTTCACCGGCGCCGCGTACACGGAGTATCTTCACGGGATAGAGGACGTCGCGGAGGACGTCGTCGACGAGAGCGTCGCCAACCGAGACGCCGCCGCGAAGGCGGTCGGCGGCGGCGGCGGCGCGGACGGCCCCTTGGTCATCCCGCGAGAGCGCGCGAGGGTGTCGCTGACGTGCCGCCGCGTCTTGAAGACGAGGAAGATCCTAGCGTTCTAGCTAGCTAGTAGCTCGTCGGACGACGACGACGAAGATAGACGAGGTATCTTATAGTTCTAATAGCGACTTATAGCTTCGACGGCGCGTCGACAGACGGACGAACCGAACTCGTCACATCACAGCGGCCGGTCCCTCCCCCCCCGTCCCCCCAACAGCAACCCCTTCGCCTCGTTGATCTTCGTCGCGACGTAGTCCGACCCCCCCGCGTCCGGATGATTCGCGATCATGACCTTCCTGTGCGCGGCGAGCACCTTCGCCTTCGCGGCGCTCTCCCTGAGGGTCGACGGAGGGTCGGTCCGCGCGAGGCGACAAAAAAGTCGGGGCGGCGTCGTACAGCTGTCAGACGGAGTCGCGAGGCGTCGAAAGTCCTTAAGAAATGAAGTTCACAACGCGAACGCGGTCGTATGGGAACCAGTGTGACGTAGGACGCGCCTGACGCCCAGGATGAGCGCCGCCTCCCGTCGCGTCATCTGCGGCTCGAATCCGCCTTGGTAAAACGCGCGCATCGCGGGCGGCGCGCGCTTCCACGCCTCGTACGCGAGGATCGCCTGTCGCGCGGTCAGCGCGGCGGCGGCGATGGAGAAGCCGGCGACGATCGGCGTCGTCATGATGGCCGGCGAGGATCGGCGTCTGCGGAGGGAACCGGAGGGAGAGACGGACGGAGGGACGTCAGGACGTCGTCGGCGACGCGCGACGTCGACTGAATCTGACGGATCGGTCGATCCGCGGGCGAGGGGGCAGCGGGGAGCGCGCTTCGAGGCTCTCTCCGCGCGACGTTCAGAGTACTTCCAGGGTAACGTCACCGCGACCTTTCGGTGATCAGAAGCAGAACTGGCGTGTTCGGAGTTTGGTATCATCACGACGTCGCGCGCGCGGGGAGAGAGCCTCGAGCGGGGCGCGCGGTCGGATCGACCAGACGCCGCGCGAAGAACACGGCACCGGGACGGAAGAGAGGGAGGGAGGATCGACGCGCACCCGGCGACGACGACGCGAGTCTCGCGCGGCGTGGACGCTCGCGGCGTGGACGCGACGACGACGGCGGGACGCGAGCGCGGTCGCGCGGATCGTGCGCGCGCGTTCGTCAGCGCGCGCCTTGGAGTGCGCGCCGGTGCGACGAACAGAAGGATTCATTCATTCGACGTGGAAGCTCGGCGGCGGCCCAGCCGCGCCGCGTCACAAAAAATTGGCATCGCGTCCGCTCGACTCCTCTCCTCACACCTCCGCGAGCGGCGACCGCGCGTAAACCAGGCGCGCGACGCCAACGCTCGTCATGCGCGCCACCGCGGCCGCGAGCCCCGCGATCGTCGCCGCGCGCGCGGCGCCGACGCGCCGCGCGACCGACGCCGCCGCGGCTGCGAAATCGTTCGCCGCGGAGTCGGATAGGGCGAGGGTTCTCCTCGGCGGACGCGCGCTCGCGCCGCGTCGCCGTCGCGCGCACGGCGCCTCGGTCGCGTCCCTGTCCCTGGACGACGACGGCGACGACGACGACGGCGCGCCGACGCGACTCGACGCGTCGAGAGCGAACCGGATCAAGGAGATGATGGCGTCGTACGCGGAACGCCACCCGAGCGAGGCGGATGTTACCCTCGAGAGGGAGAAACAAAAACTCACGGAAGAAGCGCCGAAGGCGGCCGCCGTCTCCGTCTTCGACGATTCCCCCGCGGGTGAAACGCTCGAGACGCGCTTGAAACGCCTCACGACGCAGTCTCCCGTGGTGCTGTTCATGAAGGGCGACCGCGACGCGCCGAGGTGCGGGTTCAGCGCGAAGGTCGTCGCCGCGGTGAACGAGACCGGGGTGGCGTACTCGACGTTCGATATTTTATCCAGCCCCGAGATCAGAGAGGGCCTAAAGGAGTACAGCGACTGGCCGACGTACCCGCAGCTGTACGCGAACGGCGAGCTCGTGGGCGGGTGCGACATCGTCCTCGAGATGGCGAGCGGCGGGACGTTGACGGACGCGCTTCGAGGACCGTCCCGAGATGGCGCGACCGACGACGATCTCAGCGGCGGCGGCGGCGGCGCGGCGGAGGAAGCCGATGAGCTGAGGCGCGTTCTATACACTGGTCCCCATACGACCGCGTCGGCGTGGTGAACGCCGATCCTTAAGGACTTTTCCCGGCGTATCTCTCCGCCCACCCCTCGCTTTTAATCCCCGCCCTCGACGCCTTTCAACTCCACCTGACGCCTTTCAACTCCACCCCGACGTCGCTTCGTATGGAACGACCCTGAGACGCCTCGAGAGCGTGGACGCGTTCGCGGAGCTCGTCGCGCTCGCGAAGGAAGGCGGCGTGGACATCCCGCCCCCGATCTCCCAAGCGGCGCCCATCTCCCCCCTCGCCGCGGCGATGTGCGGCCCGACGGGCGCGGGGGCCGCTTCTTTTGACGTCGAGGCGGAGGAGGGCGCTGAGTCGTCCATCCCGGGGCTCCCCCCCGGGTTGACGAAACCGCCGTGGCTGCGTCAACGCGCGCCCGGCGGCGAGCGGTTCGAGTACCTCTCCGAGGGCCTCCGCGGCTTAAAACTCGCCACCGTGTGCGAGGAAGCGATGTGCCCGAACCTCGGCGAGTGCTGGAACGGCGACACCGGCACGGCGACGATCATGATCCTCGGCGACACGTGCACCAGAGGGTGCAGGTTCTGCGCGGTGAACACAGGTGCGTTCTATACAAAAGTTTTTCACCCATAGCTCGGTTTCAACATTTGATCGCGTCTTCTTTCAACTGACCGGTGAACTGTGTATGGAATGGCCCGCAGCGTCGACGCCGCCGCCGCCGGACCCGGACGAGCCGGAGAACACCGCGAAGGCGATCGCGGAGTGGGGCGTGGGGTACATCGTGTTGACGTCCGTGGACAGGGACGACATCGAGGACGGCGGCAGCGAGCACTTCGCGCGGACGGTGCGGACGCTGAAGGCGTTGCGGCCGGACATTTTGTGCGAGTGCCTCGTCCCGGATTTCCGCGGCGACGCGGCGGCGGTGTCGCACCTCGCGCGAAGCGGCTTAGACGTCTTCGCGCACAACGTCGAGACCGTGGAGCGCCTTCAGAAGCGCGTCAGGGACCCGCGCGCGGGGTACGAGCAGTCGTTGAACGTGTTGAGAGAAGCGAAGGTCGCGAAGCCGGGCCTCACGACCAAAACCTCCGTCATGCTCGGCTTGGGCGAGACGGATGAAGAGATCGAGCGCGTCATGCGCGACTGCAAGGACGCGGGCGTGGACATCTTCACGTTGGGGCAGTACTTGCGCCCCACGGAGAAGCATCTCCCGGTGAAGGCGTACGTCACGCCTGAGAAGTTCGAGACGTGGAAGAAATACGGCGAGGAGGTGGTCGGGTTTCGATACGTCGCGTCGGGGCCGCTCGTGCGGAGTTCGTACAAGGCTGGGGAATTTTTCATCGAGAGCATGTTGAGGGAGGACGCCAAGAGAGAGAACGAGGACTTTAAGACCTCTCAGGCCGCGTGAGGATGCGATGCGATGCGCGAGGAGGAGGAGGACGAGGAGGAGGAGGAGGGGTGTAGCGTATCGCGTCGTGACGAGTGCGACACTAAGACACTACGCGGAGGTCGTCTCCCGTTTTCCTCCCGCGTCAAAAATCTTCATCCACGCATCGATCTCGTCGCGTCGCTCGCCTCGTCCGTCGCGTCGCCCTCCGCGTCTCGCCGACGGTCGTGGAGCGTCTACTCCTTGAGCGGGGGCCCGCCCGGCGCGCCCGGGGGCAGGAACCGATCGTACCCCTCCTTCGCGATCCTCTCCGCGGCCTCCTTCGCGCGCCTCTCGCGGACGATCTTCAGCTTCTCCATCTCCGCCGCGAGCTCCTTCGCGGACTTCTCCGGGACGTCGTCCTCCTCCTTCTTCCTCGGCGCCCGCGGCGCGCGATGCGGGTTCAGGAGCGGGTCGTCGTCGTCGTCGTCGTCGCTCTCGCTCTCGGAGCCGGACGCGTCGTCGCCGTCGTCGTCCTCGTCCGAGCTGTTCGGCGGGAGCTCCCCGGGAACGCCGCGCTCTCTGCTCGCGGGCTTCTCGCGCTCGACCTCGTCCTCGGAGTCGTCCTCCTCGGACGAGTCGGAATCGTCAGCCTTGGACGCGCGCCACTTGCCGCCGATCTTCGGCTCGTCGCCGCCGCCGCCGCCGCCTCGGCCGCCGCCTCGGCCGCCGCCCTTGCCTTTGTACCCCTTGCCCATCCTTCGATCGTCGCGGGTTTGCGGTCCCTGCCTGGTGCTGCGTCGCGCGCGCGGAAAGTCTGGACGAGGGGGAGGGACGACGCTGATCTGACTGACGCCGTGTTTTTTTTTCCTTCGTCACTCGCTCGAGCGTCCGCGTCTGGCTGGACGCACATGACGCGCGCACGAGGAGGGGCGGGGCCGCGGCCGCGGCCGCCCCGGCCGCGCGCGTGCTTCGTCCTCCTCGCGCTGACGACGTGCGCGCTGTTGTTAGGAGGCGCGCGGACGCGAGCCCCGGAGAGAGACCCGGCGCCGGCGTCGTCGTCCGCGCCGCGGGTCCGGACGGCGAGGGCGCTTCTTCGATCGGACGACGACCCCGCGGATCTCGTCGCCCTCGACGCGTCGTCGTCGTCGTCGTCCTCCTCCTCGCCGCGCGTCGCCGCGCTCGGGTCCGACGCGGTCGCGGTCGCCGACGCCGACGCCGACGCCCCCGCGAGCGCGTCGAACGCGTCGGCGGCCGCGCTCCCCGCCGCGCTCCCCGCCGCGCTCCCCGCCGCGCATCCGCTCCCGACGAACGACGACGGGACGCTCCGCTACCCGAACGATATCACGGGCACGTTCAAAGGGACGTGGCGCTTGATAAAAAAGCTCGGCGCGGACGGCAACGCGAACGGCACCACGGGCGGTCTGCCGGGGATGCGCCGCGCGAAGGCGCGCGAGGGAGGAGGAGGAAAGCGGCGAGCGGGAAAGGGAGACGACGACGACGACGACGACGACGACGACGGCGGCGGCGGCGTCGTCGTGATCCAGCTCGTCTCGCGGTGGAACAACCTCAAGACGGTGCAGTGGACGCGCGCGGACGTCGCGTTCAGGGACGGCGAGTACATCACGCAGAGGGACGTGCACATGCGCTTGGACGGCGTGTACGTCGCTCCGACCGGGATGACGCATCTCGCGTCCGAGCCGAGCGCGGGGTTCCGCGGCGCCGAGGCGACGTACAACGCGAGCGACCCCGCCGACGTCGACGCGGCCGACGGCGGCTACCGCGAGGCGCTGCGCGTCGCCGCGAGGGACTTCGTGAACGAGCCGTTCAGCACCGAGCGCGCGGTGGCGCTCGCGTGGGAGGGGTCGCTGTCGTCGAGGCCGGAGCACGTCCCGGGGAGCCCGCACCTGTCGCAGATGCGGCGAAAGGAGCGGTCGCGGCGACGAGAGGAGGCGGGGGTCGGGACGTACCCCGGACGGTGCGCGTTCACGATGAAGACGTGGGTGACGCCCGGGAGGTTTAAGCCCGTCAGCGACGCGTTCGGGAACGGCGGGGAGTTTGACGAGGAGGATCAGCCCGCGAACGGCGTCGAGGGCGTCGGCGTCGACGGCGAACGCGCGCGACGCGTCAAGTCGCGGCGGCGGCGGCGGCGGTCGTCGGCGGATAAGGTGCGTTCTATACACTGGTCCCCATACCACCGCGTCCGCGTGGTGAACGCCATTCCTTAAGGACTTTTCCCGGCGCATCTCTCCGCTCATCCCTTGCTTTCAATCCCCGCCCTCGGCGCCTTTCAACTCCACCTGACGCCTTTGAACTCCACCCCGACATCGCTTTGTATGGAATGGCCCTAAGAACACGCCGCCGCCGTCGTACGATAAGAAAACGCACAGCGCCCCGGGGGAGGGCGGGCGAGGCGACCCGGAGATGACCGGGATTTTGCGATCGGAGTCGTGCGGCGTCGAGCTCGCGATCGACGCGCGATGGTTCAAGCTCGGGTCTTACTACAGGAAGGCGACGACGTACGCGTTGATGATGGCCGTCGCCGCGCCGCTGCAAATTTACCTCCTCACGAGACAAGGCGAGCACTCCGACACGAACACCGGGTACGCGAAACTGTCGCTGCTGTGCGTGGGGATGCAAGCCGTGTTGGACTCGTACCAGTGCTTGATGCATCTCACCGCGGGCATCGTCGTGGACGCGTTGTTTCACTCGTTCGGCGCCGCGGCGTTTCTGCAGTTTGTCCTCTTCAGCGTCTTCGAGATGCGGACGCTGCTGCAGATTTGGAAGTCTCGGCGGCCGGGGGCGGAGCAAAACTGGCTCGAGATGCGACGCGATCTGAGCATGCTGTACACGCGGTTCTACGCCGGGTTCTTGGCTGGTTTCTTCATCATGTATTGGTGCCAGAAACGGCCGTGGATCGTCGCCGTCGTCGCCAACAGCTATTGGGTGCCGCAAATCTTGTGGAACGCGTGGAACAACAATAAGAAACCGATGCACGCGGGATACGTCGTGGGGACGTCCGTCATACGTCTGCTCCTCCCGCTGTACGTGTTCGGGTGCCCGACGAATTTCATACGCATCGAGCCGCAGTACTGGGTCTGTCTCGTGCTCGTGTCGTGGGTCGGCGCGCAAGTCTTCGCGTTGTACGCGCAACACGTCAGAGGACCGAGGTGCGTCTTCCCGGAGAGCTGGTTCCCGCCCGTGTACGACTACCACCGGGACGTCTCCGAGGACGTCCTCGCGAGCGTCGGCGGGGGGGACGCGGAGAAGGGCGACGCCGGCGGCGTGGATTGCGTCATATGCATGGCGACCGTGGAGTGCGCGGATCGGAACCAACGCGTCGTGACGCCGTGTAACCATTTTTTCCACGAGCCGTGTCTGACGCGCTGGATGGAGGTGAAGATGGAGTGTCCGACGTGCCGCGGCGCGCTGCCGCCGGCGGATTTTTGATAGCACCTTCGTAGGGCTAGAACACGACTAGCTATGATACTAGGTCAATAGAGTAAGTGAGAGCTACTAGAGAAGAAACGAACGGAACGAACGAAACGCGCGCACGCCGTGCCGTCACGGCGGCGTCGCGTCGTCGTCGCCGCCGCCGCGGCTCGAGGAAAGATCCGCGTACGACCCCGCCGGCGGCGTCCCGCGTCTCGACATCAACGCCGCGTGCGTCCCTTCCTCGACGACGACGCCCCCCCGCAGGACGCAGATGGCATCCGCGTCCATCACCGTGCTCGTGCGATGTGCGATGATTAGCGTCGTTCTCCCAGCGCTCGCGGCGTCCATCGCGCGCAGGACGCCGCGTTCGCTCGCGCGGTCCAACGCGCTCGTGGCTTCGTCGAGCAACAGGACGGACGGGTTCATCAGAATCGCCCGCGCGATCGCGATGCGCTGCTTCTGGCCGCCGGACAGCGCGACGCCGCGCTCACCGCAGCGCGTGTGGTAGCCGCGCGGGAGCTGGTCGATGAACTCCGCGGCGTTGCCGGCGGTCGCGGCGGCGACGACGTCGGCGTCGACGACGCGTTCCATTTGTTTTTCCTCGTCGTCGTCGTCGTCGTCGTCGTCGTTTGAATCCCCGCGTCCCCCATTATTGCGCTCCTCGTCGTCGACTTCCGCGTACCCACGCCGCCTCGCCCTCCGACGCCTCTTCTCTTTCTCTCTTTTTGCATCATGCAACGTATTCCACTCCCCCGCGCGTCTGGAGTACGTGATGTTGTCCAGGACGCTGCCGGCGAATAACACCGGCTCTTGTCCGACGAGCGCGACGACTTTATGTAACCACCCGTGGTTCAACGTCCGCACGTCCACGCCGTCGAGTAACACCCTCCCGTCGTCGGGGTCGTAGAACCGCTGCAAGAGGTGGAAGACGGTGGACTTCCCCGCGCCGGAAGCGCCGACGAGCGCGACGCGCGCCCCCGGGCGCGCGACGAGTCGAAATCCGTTCAAGACCACCTTCGTCGGCCGCGCGGGGTAAGCGAACGTCACGGAGTCGAATTCCACCCTCCCCTGGAACCTCGGTATCGAGCCGGAGAGCGACGCGTCCTCATCGCCGCTCGCGTGGGTCGCATCGTTCGCCGCCGCCGGAGGGTTCTTCCCCTTGTCGATGATGTCGAACACCGCGGCGGCGGCGCCGCTGCTCTTGTACATGGACGTGCACGCGTTCAACAAGTTCCCGACGTACTCCTGGAGCTGCCCTTGGTACAGCATGAACGCGATGAGCGTGTCCGCGCGCATCTCCGATCGCATCACGAGCGCGCCGCCGTAGCCCAACAGCGCGATCGGGACGCACAGCTGCGAGAGGAACGAGTACATCACGCTGAAATATATCCCCGTCGCCGCCGCTTGCGCGTTGCAAAGCTCGTACCACGCGCCCAAAGCGCCGTCGTATCGGCGGGACTCGAACGCCTCGCACGCGAACGACCGCACGGTCCGCACGGACGCGATCGCCTCGAGCGCGGTGGCGTTCGCGGCCGCGAGCGCGTCCTGCGTCGCCGACGCGTTTCTCGCCATCCACCGGCCGTAGAGCTGGTTCGCCGCCGTCGTCGCCGGGATCACCGCGCACGCGACCGCGCCGAGCCGAGGGTTTTGTATCAAGAGGTACGTCGCGATGCCTGAGGGTCGAGGGAGGGTCCGCGCGAAGCGACCGACGTCGGGGTGGAGTTGAAAGGCGTCAGACGGAGTCGAAAGGCGTCGAGGTGTGTCGGGATCGAAACCGAAAGCGAGGGACCCTGGGCGGAGAGAAACGCGCGCCGGGAGAGAAAGTCCTCATGGAACGGCGCGCGCCGCGCGAACGCGGTCGTATGGGGACCAGTGTGAATACGAACGCGCCTAAGACGCGCACGACGGCTTCGGTGACGTTTCGGAACACCCACGACAAGTTACTCGCGATCTCCGTCGTGTCCGAGGTGAGGCGAGAGACGATGGACCCCGAGGAGTTCTCGTCGAAGAAGGCGATCGGCTGCGCGAGGACGACGTCGAACAGCGTCGCGCGCAACCTTCGGACGACGCGGTTTTGCGCCAACGCGAACAGGAAGACGTTCCAGAAGTCCAGCGCCGCGTTCACGCCGCCCGCGATCGCGAAGAGCTCTAACGCGACGCGGAGTGCCTTCGCGTCGGCGTCGATGCACGCGCCGATCGCGCGCGAGATGAAGTGCGGCGCCGCGAGCGAGAAGGGCAAACGCGCGAGAAGCGACGCGAGGCCCAACGCGAGCCATCCGGCGTCGTCGCGCGCGAGCGCGAGGAGTCGCGCGAACGACGGCGGCGGTTTCGGTCTCTTCGCCGCGGGGGCGGTCTCGCTGCCGCGCTCGGAGTCGTCGTCGTCGTCGTCGTCGTCATCGTGTCTTCGCGCCTGTCGCGTGACGGACGGAGGGAGTCATCGCGATCGATCGAATCATCATTGTTAAAAGTCCTTAAGGAACGGCGTGCACCACGCGAACGGGGTCGTATGGCAAGCAGTCTCATTTAGTCGTCGGTTCGACGAGATTCGAGGTGCCGCCGCGCCATCGACGGCGAGAGACGCGCGACGCGACGCACCGGCGGCGAGGACGCGAACCCCGGGCGCAGCAGCGGCTCCTCCAGCGCGCCGCCGTCGCTCTGGGACCCGCGGCGCCCCGTGCGCGGCGTCATCCCGGACGCGCGCCTCGGAGTGGGCACTTCTGTTTCGGCAGTGATGACTGGACAGCCGCAGCCAGGCGTGCCAGCTGAGAGTGCGCTCCAGTCTCGATGACGATTTGTGCGCGAAAGGTCGCGCACGATTCACCCATCTCGCACACCTCCACGCACGATGAACGCGGCGTCCAGCCTCGTATCAACCCAACACACGCGCGGGGTATGCGTTGCCCGCGGTCCCCTCTCGCGTCGCGGTCGCGTCGACGCGTCATCGCACCCTACGGACCGTCGCCCGTGCCGACCGAATTCCGCGACGTTTCAGAGGGGAACTGTCACGGGACGATCGTCGTCATCACGCGCCGCCCGCGCCGCGTTCATCCCGCGTGCGTCCGCGGAAGATGACAAGCTCGTGAAAACCGCCCTGATCTTCGATTTATTCATGAATGAAGTTCTCTCACGCGGGTTAAACGCGAAGCAAATCATGGACGCGATGACCAACCGACTCAAGACGACATCCGATGGACTTCTCTTCACGGGAATCACGGGCAAAGGAGCGGAACAGCCGGCGAACTCGATCAAAATAAAGACGTTCGAGCGGTACATCATTCATGATTTGAAGCTAGATTTGAGGAAGTCGTACGGTAAGGACGCGATGATCGACTTTTTCGACGCGATGGACGAGAACGGCGACGGGTTCCTCGATATGGGTGAACTCAATCGCGCGCTTCAGACCGGGTAGGCCTTCGCGTAGTACGCTCTCGCTCGACCCTGTCGCACGATTCCATTTCACCCATCCTCCGCGTAAAAGTGACCGATGATGAGCATCATTTGACCGGGACGAGAATTATCGATAACGCGCCCCTACCGAGAGCACGAAAAATACGCTTCAACGGCTCACGAACGAGGCGTCCGAGAGGAAGTACGCGAAGAAGACGACGGAAACGAAGCTCGTCGCGCTCGTCGCGCACAACCACATGAAAGCACCTCTGTTACACTTCGTCGCGTCCAACATGGATTTTTTCTCCACCGTGTCCATCGTCACCACCGGCAGCACCGGGAGCGTGCTCGAGTCGAACCTCGGGTTGACTATCACGCACAAGGTAAGAAGAGCCTCCCGCGTGTGCATGTTTACCCGTAAGTTTTATGTTTCCGTTTCGTGCCGTCGCGTTCCGACGTTCATCCCTTGAGGAGGACTGCGTCGTTTCATCTCACCCTCAACCCCGCGCTCAAACGCACACGTGACGAACACCATTTGACCGTAACGAGCAAACGACACGACCCTACTAACAGGTATCGTCCGGCCCCCTGGGCGGTGACCAAGAGATCGGAGGTATGGCGTCGCTTAACCAAGTCGGCGGCGCTTTCTTCTTCATCGACCCGTTATCCGCGCACCCGCACGACGACGACATCAAAGCGTTATGCAGGATTTGTAACGTCCACAACGTCCCGGTCGCGACGAATCCGGCGACGGGGAAGGGGCTTGTGTACGCGTTCCTTAACGACGAGTACATGAAGTCCACGCTTGATTTGAAGGTGGACGACGGGGACTCCGAAGCGGTGCTCGCGTACAAAGCGGAGCAAAGCGCGGTGATCTCGGCTACGAAGCTGTGAGCGTCCGCGCTACTCTCCGCTTCACAACCCCCAACAATAATTAAATCGTATGTATTTGTAATGGAGTACACTAGTTTTGGCTTCAGTGGTTTTGACGCGGACGCGGTTGGTACAGGGACGCGACGAACTGTGCGGAGTGGGCACTTCTGTTTCGGCAGTGACAGCTCAGCGTTTGGTTTCTGTTCCAACTTTCCCGTCGTTTGCTCGGACGCGACGAGACTCCCCCGGAAGGCCGCCGCCGTCCGCGGGACGCGCCGACGCGAAGGCACGACGCTCGCGTCTCTCTCTCTCGCCTCGCCCGAGACACGCGCGCGCGAGAAGGGCGACGCACGCGCGCGATACATGGTCAACTTTCCAACCGCCGTTGCGCTGTTCTTCGTTGGCAGTGCCATAGCGACGGTGCTCCCGCGACCGCTGCAGGAGGACCGACGCGCGACGACGGGGTACAAGAAGCACAAGCGGTGGAAGGGCGCAGGCGGCGGCGCGAAGAAGACTACGACTCCGACGTCGTCGTCCGGCAGCGGAGGCGGAGCGAAGCGCGGGCGCGGAGGAGGCTCGAAGAAGGGATAAGCGAGGCGTTCGCGGACGCGGACGCGGCGAGCGGGCGAGTTCGCTCGCGATGCTCCCCGCCGCGCTGATGTACGTCCTCGTCGCGTTCGCGCTCGGGTTCATGATCGCGGACGCGAACGCGGCGCTCGTCGTGGCCGCGAACGCGGCGAACGCGAACGAGCGCGGGGCGGCGCCGGAGGAAGCCCCCCCCGACTGAGTCGTGGCAAAAGAAGGACAGAAAGAAATACGAACAACCTACGCGCGCCCTCCCGCCGCGCCGTCTCCCTCCTCGCGCGCCGCTATCGCCGCCGCTTCTTCGCCGCTGGCGCCGCGGGCGACGCCGCGACGCCCCCCCCCGCGACCGCCGCGGAGGGCGCCATCGCCGCCTGGTGCGCCTTGAGCTGCGCCGGCGTCGGCTCCGTCGGGACGAACGTCCTCGCGCGCGCGCTCGGCGCCGAGACCACCTCCGCGCCCGTCTCCGCGTCCGTCGCGACGACCCACTTGTACACGTCGCACTTGCTCTTCTCCGAGCCTTGGACCCACCTGGCGCGATGACGATGACGATGACGATGACGATGACGATTCGAGGAGGGGCGCGAGCGCGTCAGCGACATCTCCGGGGAGGGAGGGACGGGATGGGATCGGCGCGAGCGAGGACGGACGATTCCGGGGACGCGGACGCGACGCGACCGGACGGCGAGCTCGGGGCGGGTTCGAGGGCGCACTTCTTCTCCCATCGACGCACGCGTCCTTCGAGGACGTGCGCCTGCGCTTTCTTCGCCTCGCGCTGGCCTCGCGTCGACATGGACGGCGCGCCGTGCGGGGCGCCGCGCGGTGTGACGAGAACGGAACGAATCTCCGTTCGCCGAACTGAACCGACCGCGCGCGCGCGCGCTGCGCCCCGCACTCCCCGACGCGCGCCCGGAAGCCGCGCGCGGCGCCGAACGAACCGACCCTCCCCGCATGACGCGAACGTCCGCGGAGGCGCACGCGTAGACGCGATGACGAACACGACGGCGGCGGCGGTCACGGCGACGACGACGACGCGCGGCGCGGCGGCGTTCGCGCGTCGCGCCGCCCGCGTCGTGGTCCCCCCTCCGAGTCGTCTTCTTCGCTCGCGAGCGAACGACGCGAGCGCGTCGCCGCGTCTCCGCGTCGGAGCGGCGCGGGAACGCGCGCGTCTTCGTCTTCGTCCTCGCCTCACGCGATGGACCGTCGCGGCGTCCGCGAGCGGCGACGACGGCGAACGCGAGGAGAACGCGCGCGACGCGGACGCCGACGCGGACGCGAACGACGAGATTCGCGACGAATCCGAGAGCCGCAGCGCGAGGACGTCGAGTCGATCCGCTGACGCGCACGAGGCGGAAGTCGCCGCCGCGGACGCCGCGAGAGAGGCGGCGGCGGCCGCGGCCGTCGCCGCGAAGCGCGAGGCCCTCCTCGAGGCGTCGGAGCCGCTGCCGTGGGCCGGCGTCGCGACCGCGGCCGCCGCCGCGACGGAGACGGAGACGGATGCGGAGACGGCGACGGAGACGAGGACGTTCCGCGGGGACTCGCTCGAAGACGCCGCGAGCTTCCTGAGCTGGCGCGTCCTGGACGCGAACACGGGCGAGGAGATAGGCATCGTGAAGCACGCGCTCGGGATGGCCGGCGGCGAGGTCATCGCGCAGGTGGGCGACGAGCGCGACGAGCGCGACGAGCGCGACGACGACGACGACGACGACGCGGACGACGACGACGACGACGACGACGATTTCTTCTCGCCGTCCGCGACCGCGGTCGAGGACGAGCGCGACGACGACGACGACGACTGGGAGGTCATATACGAAGGCGCGGCGTCCGGCGACGGCGGCGACGACGACGAATGGGACGGCGACGAGGAGGACGACGACGAGGACGCGGGCGAAGCGGAGGAAGGGTCGCGCGACGACGATGACGACGACGCCGAAGCCGACGGCGCGCCGCCGCCGATGTCTCTCGTGTTGCGCATCGCGGGCGCGCGCGCCGTCGCCGGCGCGGGCGGGGCGATCAACGCCCTCCCCGTGACGCACCTCGTCCCGCTCGTGCCGTCGATATTCCCGCGGTGGGACCCATCGACGTCCGCGCTGGTGATGGATCCGCCGGAGGGGCTCCTAGACCTCGGGATCCGGCAGTCCGAGATCAGGGCGCTTCGACGCGACCTGCTGCCGTACTGCGCGCGAGTGAACGCGACGGAGCTCGGGATGCCGTCGCGACGGACGCTGATGCGGTCGGGGAGGGAGGACCTCGCGACGCGGGTGGCGGCGCTGGGGGACTCGGCCGCCGCCGCGGTGACGCTCGGGTTCGTCCCATACACTGGTCCCCATACGACCGCGTTCGCGTGGTGAACGCCGTTCCTTAAGGAGTTTGCCCGGCGATTCTCTCCGCCCACCCCTCGCTCACAATCCCCGCCCTCGACGCCTTTCAACTCCAACTGACCCCTTTGAACTCCACCCCGACGTTCGCTCGTATGGAACGACCCTCAGGTTCACGTTCAAACGCAAACCGGACGGGTACTGGGAGAACATCGACTTCCTGCGCGACGCGTTGCTTCAGCTCACGCACGCGTTTTGGTTCGAAGAGATGGACGAGGAGAGTGAGGAGATTTTTTGGTACAACGACATCTCCGGCGCGCTGAGCTTTGAGCCGCCGACGGAGGCGAGCGGCGGCGGGCTGGACGCGCCGGTGATGCCGTCCGTGGCGGACGTGCTCGAGGCGCGGCGGTACGACGTGCATCACGCCATCTTGCTGCACGGCGGGTACAAAGAAGTCGCCGGCAGGCTCGGGTGGATGCAGAAGCGCACGAGCGAGAACAGACACTTGCTGCAGTTCGCGACGCTCCGACGCGAGATGCTCGAATTTCTCGAAGAGGCTGGCGAAGAGCTCGATGTACCCCCCGGGCGGTTGCCGACCGCGGCGACGCTGACGGGGGCGGGGAGAGAGGATCTCGTGCAGGGCGTGAAGTGGCACGGCGGATTCGTCCGCGTCGCGCGGCGGTTAGGCCTCCTAAACAGCCGCGCGGCGGAGTTGACCGACGTCGCCGTCGCCGCCGCGGCGTTTCGAGATTTCGCCCGCGCGCACGACGTTCCCGCGCTGCACGACGGCGCGCGCATCATGCCCACGAACGAGCAGCTCATCGCGCACGGACGGCACGACATGCGATGGGCGCTGCGAATACACGACCGCGCGTCGATCGTCGAGCTCGCGGGGCTGCACGACCCGAACGCGGCGAACCCGAACACCGGCGGCGCGCGGAAGCGACGGCTCAAGTACGACGACGCGCGGCGATACATGCGCGAAAAAGTCAACGACGTCGCGCCGCCGCTGACGTCCGCGCGTAGGTTCCGCGAGTGGTGCGAGGCGGGGCGCAGACCGTGGTTCATCCCCGCGCTGCCGTCGGAGTACTACTCCAAGAGAGGCGAGTGGCGCGGGTGGGACGATTTCCTCGGCGCCCCCGAGCGGCCGCGCGGGTTGCGACGGCGGAGCGACAGGATGAAGTCGTACGAAGACGCGAGGTGCGTTCTATACACTGGTCCCCATACGACCCCGTCGGCGTGGCGAACGCCGATCCTTAAGGACTTTTGCCGGCGTTTCTCTCCGCCCACCCGTCGGTTTCAATCCCCACCCTCGACGCCTTTCAACGCCAACTGACGCCTTTGAACTCCACTCCAGGACGCACATGCGGACGCTGCGGGACGCGCAGCGCGGCGGCGACGACGACGGCGCGGGGGCACCCTACGACCCCTCCACGACCGCGCCGCGGACGTCCTCGGAGTACAAGCGTTGGGTTCGAGCCGGGTACAAGCCGGAGGATATCCCGTACGACCCGGTGCTGACGTACGGGAAGCGCCGAGGGGACTGGCGCGGCTGGGACGACTTCCTCGGGAGGGAGCCGGGGTGGGAGAAGACGAGGGCGGAACGCCGTCGCGGCCGCGCGAAGGCGGGGAGCGCGGCGTGAGAGTATGTATGGCGTAGTCTAGCTAGGTCATCGTTCGAGTCGCGCGCGTCGACGTCGTGGTGAAGTGAAGCGAAGCGAAGCGAAGTGAAGTGAAGTGAAGCGCGACGCTTTCGTTTCTTTCGTTTCGTTTCGTCTCTTTCGTCGCGTTTCTCGCGCGGGAAAACCGGCGACGGACGGAGGGCGTTCCGACGCGTCTGTCGATCGCGATGCGTGATCGATCGATCAAATCAGGCTCGCGCGCGCGCGGCCGTCACGTGACGTCGAATCGATCGTCCTCCCCTCCCTCCAGAGGCCCGCCTCGCCAGCCTCCCCCCCGACCGGAGCGCTCCCTCGAGAGAGGGTTCGGACCGGATCGAACGGCGGAAGTTTACAACTCCGTCTTCCCGGCCGCCTTGGCGCGCTTCACCGAGCGCAGCATCGCGAGCTTCGGGGACACGTCCGCGGTGACGTCGTCCTTCTTCTGCTTCCCCGCCTCGTACTGCGCCTGAAGCGATTTGAGCAGCTCCTCGAGCTCCGTCTCCGCGGTCTTCATCTCCGTCTCGAACCCCTCGACCTCCTTGTCCAGATCCGCCTCGGACATGGCCATCTTCGCCTTGATGGCCGCCTTCTGGTCGTCGTCGCAGAGGTCGATGTTCTCCGCGCCGCAGGACGGGCCGAGGTTATCCTTCGCCCACGCGCTGAGGGTGTCGAAGTCGCGCCCGCCGTTGTACGCGTCGCCCGTGGCGGCGGTCGCGCCGGTGAAGTACTTCAGCGTCGGGTATCCGGACACGCCGTACTTTTGGCACAGGTCTTGCTCCTTCGTGCAGTCGACGTCGGCGATGACGACGGTCTTGCTGGACTTGTGCTCGTCCCCGAGCTTGTCCCACGCCGGCTTGAGCGCCTTGCAGTGGCCGCACCTGTAGGGGGCGGAGGGGAGCGAAGAGCGGTTTTTTGGGAGGTGGTCAGTCGCGAAGTCGAGTCTTCCGGGGGGGGGTTCGATCGTTCGATCGTTCGATCCGATCGATCGAACGACGCGATTCCCGAGGCGAACAGGCGCGTCGCGTCGCCTCGACGGATCGAGTCGGAGATTTCGCGCGCGATCGCGACGCCGGATCGACGCCCGCGACGACGCGACGCGGCGTCGTCGACGCGATGCCGCGACGACGACCGCGCCGCGGACGCGCGAAGGTCTCGGCGCGCGCCGCGAATCCACGCCGAGAAGCGCGCCGGGCGCGACGCGACGCGACGCCGCGAACGATCGATCCGTCGATCGCGACGCGAGAGGCGGGGCGCGCGCGCGCACCAGGGAGCGAAGAACTTCACGAACGCGGACTTCCCGGAGTCGAAGACCTCCTTGTCGAAGGTCTTCGACGTGAGGTCCACGGCGGCGGCGTCCGCGCCGAGGACGCAGAGCGCGAGCGCGAGGGCGACGTAAGCGATGACGCGAGCCATGATCGGTGGTGTCGTCTGCGTCGAGAGAGGGACGAAGAAGCGCGGGGTGTTAGATGCCGCGGGAGAAAATCGCGCGGCGCCGTCGAGGCCGCCCGAAAACGGCGCCTCCGGCCGCGCGCGACGTCGTATCGCGCGCGAGCGCCGCGAGGTCGAACGAGCGCGGCGTCGGGTGAGATGATCTCGCGGGCGACGCGCGACGCGAGGCCGGGAACGCACCGTGCGAGGGCGTCGCGCGAGAGAGAGTGACAGCGAACTCGGCACGGCGACAAAATAACTCCGACGGTTCGGCCTCGCGGGCGCGAAGCGTAGTACGAAAACGTAAGTTGTTACAGTACGTACGCGCGCGATTCTGACTGTCTGGCCGTACGACGCGGCGCCGACCGCGTCACGCGACGAATCAGCGCGCGGCAGCGTGTGGCTCGAACACGTCGTCAAGTCGTCGACGACGCCGACGCGAATCGGTCGACGCCGACGCGGCGCGGCGGCCTCCCCTCACACGCGCCCGGCGACCCGCACGCGACATCCGACGCGCG
The DNA here is from genome assembly GCF_000151265.4 of Micromonas pusilla CCMP1545. Lineage (NCBI taxonomy): Eukaryota > Viridiplantae > Chlorophyta > Mamiellophyceae > Mamiellales > Mamiellaceae > Micromonas > Micromonas pusilla. The sequence continues at coordinate 823,672 of NW_003315889.1, read as the reverse complement.
ACGAGACGACGCGTCAGACGAAACGATGTCGTCCTCCTCCGCGATGACGACCGCGTACTCCGCGATGATGACCCCCGGGATGGAGTCCGCGCTCGAGCCCGCGCTGAAGCTCCTCGCGGACCACCTGATCGCGCTGGACAAGCGTCTGCACGACGCGCGACCGTCGTACGTCGTCATCGGCGCGGGCGTCTCCGCGACGGTCGCGATCCAGGCGTTCTACTACCTCCTCGACCTCCGCAAGAGGTGCCGGACGAAGGGCGCGCTGTGGCTCTTCTTCGAGTCCGTCAAGGCGCTGCCGATCGTTAAAGGTCTCATCGCGGCGGAGCGAGGGAAGATGATCGCGGAGATGGACGCCGACATGTCCAAGAAGCTCGCGAAGGAGCCGCCTCGCCTCACCTCCCTCCCCGCGAAGGGCATGTCCGTGGACGCGGTCCTCGTCGAGGCGGCGCAGAGGAAGCGAAAAGACCTGGAGTGGACCCCGACCGGGTCGCTCATGTCCGGCGCCGTGTACATGGCGGACGACGCGCACTTCAAGATGCTCTCCTCCGTGTACTCGTCCTTCGCGCATTCGAACCCGCTGCACGGCGACGCGTTCCCCGCGGTCGTGCGCATGGAGAACGAGGTCGTCAACATGACCGCGACGATGCTAGGGTGCTCGCCCGGCGGACCGAACCCGAACGTGTGCGGCCTCATGACGAGCGGCGGGACCGAGGCGCGTTCTATACGCTGGTTCCCATACGACCGCGTCGGCGTGGTGAACGCCGATCCTTAAGGACTTTGCCCGGCGCATCTCTCCGCCCACCACCCGCTTTCAATCCCCGTCCTCGATGCCTTTGAACTCCACCTGACGCCTTTCAACTCCACCCCCACGTTCGCTCGTATGGAACGACCCGCAGAGCATCCTCACCGCGATTCGCGCGACGCGGGATTACTCGCGCGACGTCCGGGGGATCAAGGCGCCGGAGATGATCGTCGCGATCAGCGCGCACGCGGCGGTGTACAAGGCCGCGGACTACTTCGGCATCGAGCTCGTGCGCGTGGGCGTGGACGAGAACTTCAGGATGGATATCAACGCGGTGCGACGCGCGGTGAACGGCAACACGATTTTGATATACGCGTCCACTCCCGGGTACCCGCACGGCGCCGTGGACGACATCCAGGCGCTCGCGGCGATCGCGAAGCGCAGGAAGTGCTGCCTGCACGTCGACGCGTGCCTCGGCGGGTTCGTGCTCCCGTTCGCGTCGTCGATCAAGCCGTTCGATTTCCGCGTGGACGGCGTCACGTCGATGTCGGTGGACACGCACAAGTACGGCCTCGCGCAGAAGGGGTCCTCGGTGGTGCTGTATAACTCCGCGGCGCTGCGTCAGTACCAGTACACCGCGGTCATGGACTGGTCCGGCGGGCTGTACATATCGCCGTCGCAGGCGGGGAGCCGCAGCGGCGGGCTCATCGCGCAGACGTGGGCGGCGTTGATGCGCATGGGGAGGGAAGGGTACCAACGCGTCGCGGACGACGTCATCGCGGGCGCGAACGAGCTCCGCGCGGGTCTGTCCGAGATCGACGGCCTGAAGGTCCTCGGCGAGGACGTCTCCATGGTCGTCGCGTGGGGCAGCTCCGACCCGAGCTTAAACATCTACACCGTGAACGACGTCATGGTGAAGAAAGGGTGGCATCTCAGCGTGTTGCAGGCGCCGCCGGCGTTGCACATGTGTCTCACGTCGGCGAACGTCGCGAGCGTGCGCCAGCTGTGCGTCGACCTCGCGATCGCGGTGAAGGAGACGAGGGCGCTCGGGAAGGGGAAGGTGGACGGCGGCAAGGCGCCCATCTACGGGCTCGCGGGCGGGCTCCCGGACCGCGGCACCGTCGGGGACATCCTCAAGGACGTCCAGGATCTCATGTTGAAGCACGTGTGAGGTTACGGGGCGACGACCGACGACGGCGACGGCGACGGCGGGGGGCGGGGGCGGGTGGGTTTGTCACGCGCGGAGGGGTGAGTGACTTACCCACGGTTTGGGTTGATTCATTCTTTACTTACGGTTACTTAATATCGACGCGCGCGTACAGAACAGAACGTCTACGCGCGCGCGCGTCGCGCCGCCCGCTCGTACAGTGAACAAAAAAGAATCCCCGTCGTCGATCGTTCGATCGTTCGATCGCCTCGTCCATCTCATCACGCCTTCTGCTTCTTCCCCCCCGCGCCCGCCTTCGCCTTCTTCTTCTTCTTCGCGTCGTCCTCCTGCAGCTCGATGAACGCGCGCTGTATCGTGTTCAAGCTCTTCGCGAACTTCTCCGCCTTGTTCTTCGTCACCGTCGTGCTGATCTTCCTCTTCCCGTCCGTCGCGCGGACGAGCGTGACCCAAACCTCGCCGTCGCGGTCCATCACCTCCTCCGGCGTGGGCGCGTTAGGGGCGTTCCGCTTCGGCAGTTTCCGCATCATCGAGCGCTTCATCGTGACCCACACGGACCCGCTCGCGCGGTTCCGCTCGTACAGCTGCGTCAGCCCGGTCAGGAACGCGTCGTTCTCGAGGAGGACCATGATGGCGATCGATGACTCGACGCGACGACTCCGCGCCGCGACGCGATCGACGACGCGCCGCTCCGCCGCGGTCGCCGCTCCTCCGTCGGGTCGCCGCTCCCCGCCGGCGGCGTTCGCCGTCGCTCCGCCGTGCCGCGCGAGGTGCCCGTGCGACGACGCGGAGGTCGCGCGCGCGCGAGAGTGACCGGCATCGCGCGACGGGAGGTCGGTCATCGAGACCGCGACCAGACGGCGTTCAGCCTCGATCGAGAATTCTCTCTGCTCGCGCGCGGGCTCAACAAAATCGTTTGAAATCGAGCGCCCCTCTCTCAGAACGAGGACGGACGTCGTCGCCGCGCGACCCCCCGTCCGGCGATCATGACGGCCGTCATGGACGCCCGCCTCGCCTCGCTCGAGTCCGAGCTCGCGAGCGTGAAAGCCAAGGCGGACGCGGACGCCATCGACCACGAGCACGTGCAGCAAAACATGCACGCGCGATACGCCGCGCTCGAGTCCGAGCACACCGCCGCGGTCGTCGAGCGCGACGCGCTGAAGGGCCAGCTCGCGGCGGCGAGGGACGAGCTCGCGGCCGCGAAGGCGACGAGTAACGCCCTGGACGTCTCCGTCGTGCAGCACGCCGCGTCCGCGGAGAGGCTCAAGGTGCGCGCGCGCTCAGATCCGCGCTCGTCGCGTCGAATCGTCGCGCGCTCCAGGCTCCCCAACCCTACCGCGAGGAGCGAACGAACGACGACGCGACGACGACGCCGACGCGATCCCGCGCCGCGCCCCCTCCCCCCACCCCCCCCGCACCCCTCCGCCGCCGCCGACGTTCCCTCGTCCCTCCATCGCGACGTCGCGCCGCGCTCACCGCGTCGTCCCGCCCCACCCATCGCAGGCGGAGCTCCGCGAGGCGAACGCGTCCAGACGCGAGCTCGTCGAACGCGCGGAGCAAAAGAACCTCGAGCTCGCGGAGAAGGGCAAGACGGCGGAGGAGTACCTCGCCAAGGTGGTCGCCGCGTCCGAGGAGCGCGCGCGATGCGAGGCGCAGCTCAGGGAGGCGAACAACAGGGCGACCGCGTTCGAGAGCGCCAAGGCGCGGATGGAGCGAGAGGCGACGCTGATGCAGCAGCACAACGACTGGCTCCGCGCGGAGCTCGGGAAAAAGTCGGAGGAGCTTCTCGCCGCGCGCAAGGCGTCGAGCGCGGACGCGCTCGAGCGCGCGAACGAACTCGAGGCGGCGAAGAAGGACGCCGCGGGCGCGCACCGCGCGAGCGCGAGCGCGAGAGAGACCGCGGCCGCGGCGGAGCAGCGCGCGGGGAAACTCGCGGAGGAACTGCGCGCGTCGCGAGAGGCCAACGCGAAAGTCGAAGCGCACTTCGACAAGGAGCTCGCGACCGCCAAACGCCTCGCCGAGCTGTACAAGAAACAGGCTGAGGGCCGGGGCGAGAAGACGACCGAGCTCGAGGGCGTGCTCACGGCGCTCAGGGACCACCTCGCGGAGGTGAAGGCGGACGCGGAGGAGAAGACGCGACGCGCGGAGGAGGCGACGCGCGCGGCGGAGAAGGCGGCGGCGGAGGCCAAACAAAAGTACCAGACGGCGGCGCTCGCGCTGCCTCCCCCGGGCGGCGTGGTGTCGCCCGGGCAGGAGAACATCGGCGGCATGGTCGCGGTCGTTCAGGTCGCCCCGGCGGCGACGCCGACGCTGTCGGACGTGGGCGTCGCCGCCGCGAGCGGCCGCGCCGCGGGGGCGCTGCTCTCGATTCAACACCCCGACGCCGCCGCCGCGTCGCTTCGACGCGAGAACCTCTCCATGACGGAGTTGTACACCAAGTACGCGGAAGCCGCGGACGCGTGGAGGAAAGAGTGCGCGGAGCGACGGCGTTTGCAGGCGACGATCGACGGCATGATCGCCGAGCTCGAGCAGCGCGCGCCGCTTCTCGCGGAGCAACGCGCGGAGTACGAGCGCGCCGTCAACGCGCACGCGGAGATGCGCGTGCGTCTGGAGGAGAGCACGGTGGAGCTGAGACGGCTCGAGACGGAGCAGCGATCGATCGCGACGGAGAAGAGGCACCACGCGAGGGTCGTCAAGGGGCTCGAGGCGCAGTCCGCGGATCTGTCGCGCCAGGTGTCGCTGCTGTTGGCGGAGGTGCAGGAGCTCAAGGGGGGCGGCGGCGGCGGCGGCGCGGTGGGATCCGCGGCGATCGCCGCCGCCGCGAGCGAGCTGCGCGGCGACTCCGGCGCGGTCATCACGTCCACGCTGGTCGATTTCCGAGACATCTCCGAGCTTCAAGAGCAGAACCGCCGGCAGCTCGAGGTGATTCGGCAGCTCTCCGCGGATCAAGAGGAGGAGCAAGTGCGCCTCAAGGAGGAGTACGAGCGGGCGATTGAAAAAGTCCAGGCGGACGGCCAAAAGCAAATCGAGGATTTAAACTCGAGAAAGTCGAAAACGCAGACGATGGTGGACGCCATCGTGCGACAGCGAGACATGTACAAGGCTCTGTACGCGTCCTCGAGCGGCACCGTCGTCGGCGGCGCGGCGAACGCGGACGCGGCGGCGATGAACATCGCCGCCGCCGCCGCGGCGTCGCTCGCGAAGCGTCCGGCGTTGACGCCCACGGACGGCAACGGCATGGGCGTCGACGCGAACGCGATCGCGGCGCTCAACGCGGAGCTTCAACAGGAGCTCGCGAAGCTCAAGGAGGAGTCGAGCGCGAACGCGGACGTCCTTCGCGCCGCCGCGGACGAGCACCGAGGCGTCGCCGCGGCGGCCAAGGCGGAGACCGCCGTCGCGAAAGCGGAGGCTGAGTTCGAACGCGGTCGGTACGAAGCCCTCGCGGAGTCCGCGGCGGTCGCGCGCCGCGACGTCGAGTCGCTCGTGGAGAAGAACTCCGCTTCCGCGAGACAGCTCGCCGAACACGAAGCCGCGCTTCGGGAGCAGAGCGCGAAGCTCGACGCCGCGGATGACAGAGCGTCCGCGGCGGAATCCGCGGCGCGACGCGCGGAGAGC
>NW_003315889.1:678059-818050 GCF_000151265.4 Micromonas pusilla CCMP1545 | reverse complement strand
GCGTCCGCGGCGGAATCCGCGGCGCGACGCGCGGAGAGCGAACGCGCGCTGCTGCACGTCGCGGAGCAGCGCGCCGCGGAAACCGCCGCTACCGTGACCGCGGAGAAGGCGAAGCTCGAGGCGTCGCGCGACGCCGCGCTCGCGGTGCAGGCGGCGAGGCAGGAGGAGATTAGCCGCGAGCGCGAGCGCCTCGCGGGCGAAGTCGCGCGTCTGCAGAAGGAGTGGGCGGCGATTCAGTCCTCGCTCGAGACGGAGCGCGAGCGCGCGCGATCCGCGGCGGCCGCGGCCGCGGCGGCGAACGAAAAGGCGGCGACGCGCGCGGCGGAGGACGAGGCGAACGCCGCGAGGCTGCGCGAGGCGAAGAGCGACGCGGAGACCAAAGCGCAAGTCGCGGAGGCGCGCGCCAAGGTTCTAGAGCAGCAGCTCGCCAAGGCTGAGGAACGCGTCAAGCTCGCGATCCGCCCCGCCTCTCTTCCCGGCGTAGGCTCCGTGAGCGCGACCGCGGAGGCTGCGGGCGTCGTCAACGCCGCGTCCGCGGGCGCGGCGGGGGGCGCGACCACGCCGAGAGAGATGGAGCTGCTCGCCGCGGCGATGAAGTCGGGGGAGGACGCCGCCGTCGCGAGGGAAGCCGCCGCCGCCGCGGAGGGCCACGCCGCGCACTACCGCGCGCTCGCGGAGCAGAACGACTCCGCGATCAAAGAGATGCAGACCGCGTTCGACGCGCTCAAGTCCGATTCAGAGAAGCTCGCGTCGGACGCCGCCGCGGAGGCGGAGGCGTTGAGAGCGCGCGCCGCGGAGGCGGAGTCGAGCGCGGCGGCGAAGTGGCGAAGACGCGCGGAGGACGCCGAGGCGAAAGCCGCCGACGCGGACGCCGCGAAGAAGGAAGCCGCGGACGCGATCGCGGCGTCCACCGCCGCAAAAGCCGCGGTCGCCGCCGCGGAGCAGAAAGTCGCCGAGCTCGCGGCGGACGTGGAGTCGCACCGCGCGCAGTGGAGGTCCGCGCAGCAGATGTACGAGCAGGAGCTGCTTCATCACGCCGAGGACGTCAAGAAGCTCAACGCCGAGGAGGCGCGACGCGCGGAGGAGGGCAAAGCCTTGGAGACGGCGCGGGAGAAGGCGCGCGAGGCTTCTGACGCGCTCGCGAAGGCGGAGGACGCGTGGGCGAACGAGCGCGGCGTCATCGAGAAGGCGAAGCGCGACGCGGAGGCGAACGCGGCGAAGCTCGCGAGTCAAAACGCGCTGCTCCACGACCGGCTCGAGGACGCGTCCAAGGCGAACGGTCAGGCGGGCGCGGGCGACGCGGGATCGGGCGACGAGAACCTCCGCGAGGTGGTCCGGTTCCTGCGCGAGGAGAAAGAGGCCGCGGTGTGCCAACTCGAGGTGGTTTCGATGGAGAGAAGCAGATGGCAGCGTCAGGCGGAGAGCGCGAGGGAGGAGCTCGACAAGGCGCGGAATGACCGCGCCGAGGAGGACGCCGCGGGGGGCAAACGCGACGCGGACGGCGAAGAGAAATACCGCGCCCTCCTCGCCAAGGTGGAACACCTGCACGTCGTTCAAGAGAGCAACAGCACGCTGCGCGCGGAGCTCGAGGCGGCGAGAGGGACGATCGCGGACGCGAAGAAGACGGTCGCGGACGCGACGGCGGCGGCGGAGCTGGCGCGACGGGAAGCCGCGAGCGCCAAAGCCGTCGCGGACGGCGCCGCGGGCGAACGCGAGCTCCTTCAAGCGGACGCGAAGCGCTGGGAGACGCGGACGCAGCAGCTGCTGGATAAGTACGGCCAGATCGACCTGGACGAGCACAACAAGGTGAAGAAGGAGCTCGAGGAGGCGAAGAAAGCCGCCGCGGACGCCGCGGCGAAGCTCGAGGCGGCCGCCGCGGAGGCGTCCGAGGCGTCCGCCGCGGAGCTCGCCGCAGCCACCGCGCGCGCGGACAAGTCCGGGTCCCAGCTCGAGATCGCCAAGAAGCACATCCAGAGCTACAACCCGGCGAAGGTGCCGCTGCCGCAGTGGAAGGAAAACCAGGCGAAGATGAAAGCGCGCGTCGCCGAGCTCGAAGCCGCGGCGACGGCGTGGGAGAAGGAAAAGGCGGACCTCGAAGCGAAAGCCGCGGCGGCGGCGGCGGCGGCGGCGACCGCGGGCGACGCCGCGATGGACGTCGACGCCGCCGCCGCGCCCGCGCCCGCGGAATGGCAGAAGGAGAAGGAATCGCTCGAGGCCAAGCTCCAGGCGGCGACGGACGCGGTCGCGGCCGCCGGGTCAGCAGGGGACCAGGGCGACATGGTGGCGAAGATTCGCGCGACGGCGTTGAAGAAGCAACAGATGGTGAAGAAGCTGGAGCAGCAGGTGGCGGCGCAGAAGACCGCGTTGGACGAGGCGGCGGCGGAGTGCGACGCCGCGGTGAAGGCGAAGGAGGCGAAGGAGAAGGAGATGGAGATCGTGTCCATGCGGATGAAGATCGTCGAGCAGGAGAAGGCGGCGTTGGAGAAGAAGGCTGGCGGCGGCGCGCCCGCCGGCGCCGCCGCGCCGGCGCCGAAAAAGAGCGTCCCCGCGCCCGTCGCCGCCGCCGCCAAGAGCGTCCCCGCGCCCGTCGCCGCCGCCGCCGCCAAGAAGAAGCAGTACCGCCAAATAAAAGGCGTCAAGTACGACGACGCCGCGCTGAAGCTGTGCGAAAACGCGAACCTCGACGGTGGACAGGTTTCCATGGACGACGCGAAGGCGATTTACGCGGAGGTGCTCGACGGCGGGCGCGTCACCCCCGTCGAGCGCGCGACGCTGCGGTACGTCGCCGACGGCGGCGCGGACGGGACGCAGTACCGCGTGGACGCGAGCGCGAGCGCGTGGCTCAGGGCGCGATGCGAGGAGCACGAGGCGAAGGCGACGCCGACGCCGACGCCGAAGAAGGCTGATAACGCGGCGGTGAACCCGTTCGCGCGAGGCGCCGCCGCCGCGCCGGCGGTGGCGGCGGCCGAGGACGGGGAGAAGAAGAAGGCTGCCGAGGCGAAGGCTGAGGCGGAGGCGCGAGCCGCCGCGAAGAAGGCGGTGCTCGAGGCGAAGATCAAGGCTGCGGAGGAAGCGAACACGGCGAAGAAGAAGGAGGTGGACGAAGCGAACGCGAAGAAGGCGGCGGCGACGAAGAAGGCTGCGGAGGACGCGGCGGCGGCGGCGGCCAAGGCGAGCGCCGCCGCCGCCGCGGCGACGGCGGGCTCGGAGATCGAGGAAGCCGCGCCTGACGCTGAGGCGTTCTCCCCGACCGCCGCCGCGTTCGCGGACTCGCTGCTCACAGAAGCGGGGGGCGACGCGCCCGCGGAGCCCGCGGCGCCCGCGGCGGCGTCGACGACTCCCGCGGCGAGCAACCCGTTCGCCGCCGTCGCCGCGGCGGCGTCGACGCCCCCGAAGGCGGCGGCGTCCCCGAAGGCGGCGGCGTCCCCGGCGCCCGCGTCCGCCGGCGCGAAGAAAACCACCGCGGAGCTCCTGGCGGAGAAGAAGAAGGCGACGCTCCTCGCGAACCAAGAGAAGGCTCGGAAAGCGAAGGCGGACATGGAGAAGGCGCTCGCGGAGAAGACCGCGCAGCTCGAGGAGATGCGACGGCGCGTCGCCGCCGCGGATCTCGCCAACGCCAACGCCGGCGGGAACAAACGGAAAGCCGCGGGGGACGCCGACGGCGCGGACGCGACGCCGGCGAAGACGCTCAAGGCGACGGCGCCGCCGTTCGTGCCTTCGCCCCTTCGCGCGGCCGCGGCGGCGACGCCGGCGGCCGTCGTCGCGATGGACGACGGCGAGGGCGCGGCGAAGCCGGCGGCGGCGACCGCCGGCGGACGCGGCGGCGGCGGCGGGAGAGGGACCAAGTCGCCCCCCGTCAAGCCCGCCGCGGGCGCGCCTCCGGCGGAGGAGACGACGAAAGAGAAATCGCCCCTGGCGGCCGGGGCAGGGCGTGGACGTGGACGCAAGGGCGCGCGGGGCGGCGGACGCGGGCGCGGTAGGAAGGGCGGCGACGGCGGCGCGGGCGGAGGTGGGAATCCCTTCGCCGCGCTCGGCGGCGGCGGCGAGTGACGAGCGGCGTGAATTCTTTCTATATAAGATCAGTACTCTCGTGACTGTTTCATTCCGACGCGATAGTCGCGTCTGGCTCGTAAAGTACGACGTCACAGAGCAGTACCTCACGTGCTATCGGACGCGAGAGCCGGCGGCGCGCGCTGTCGGCTCTTCGCCCGTCGTCGCATCGAATCGAAAGTCCGCCCGTCACAGCACGAGACTCGCGGGCGCGACGTCGAAATCGGAGGACGCGCTCCCGTGGTGAGAGTGATGAATCCCCCCAATCTCGAAGCTCTTCACGCGAGCGATCGCGTCGTTCACGCACGTCGGCGTCGCGTCCGCGGGAGCAGCGGCGGTCACGAGCTCCGGGACCGCGGACATCGGCACGGAGCACACGTAGTTTGGCGACGCGACCCCCTCGAGCGCCGCCGCGAGCGTCAGCGATCCCGTCGCGGCGTCGAATCGAAACGCGCACATCCTGTTCGAGTTTTGGCACCCCACGACCAAGAACGCCCCGCCGCCGGTCCAGTTGAAGTTCCTCGGGCACTCCCCGCCGCTCGGGGTGATGCCCACGAGCGCGATCGATCCCGTGCGCTGATCCACCGCGTACGTCGCGATCGAGTCGTGCCCGCGGTTGCCGACGACGAAATAGGCGCCGCTCGGGTGCATGCGAATCTCGCTGCTGTGCGACGCCGCTTTCCACACCCCTTGCGGCGTGATCGTCGTCTTCCCTTGCTCTGAGACGGGTAAAGACGATATGCACTGGATGAGCTCCAACGCCGCGCCGGGCGTGTCGCACTCCTGCTCCATCGGTGGCGGGGCTGAGATCGCCGCGTCCGCTGCCGCAGCCACGGTCGCCTCCGAAGAGACCCACGACGCGGGAAGGTTCACCCTGAAACACGACACCGTGCTGTCGAGCTCGTTCACGAGGTACGCCGTGCGCAGCGTAGGGTGAAACAACAGGTGCCGCGGCCCTTTCCCGCGCGGCAGCCCCACGGACCCCTTCAACACGAGCGACCCGCTGACGCGGCAGACGCGGTACGCGAACACGCGGTCCAACCCCAGGTCGACGACGAAGTGCACGAGGTTCGTGTACGGCTCCGTGACGCAGCAGTGCGAGTGCGGCCACCGCTGGCGAAACTTCCAGTGCTCCTCCCGCGTCGGCCTCTTATCGTCCACGTACTTTGCCTCCGGTTGCATGATCACGCTCCGCGGCGACGCCGGCCGTCCGTCCGGCCCGACCCTCAGCATGCTGACCTTCGCGTCCCAGTACGACACCACCATCATGTACTCCTTATTTTTGCAAAAGTTGACGTAACACGTCGACCGCCCGCCCGTCTTCACCCGGCTCACCTCGCGGAGGGTAAACTCGGGCGTGATCCGCAGCGTGATCACCTCACCCTCGTCGTCGATGCGTTCCGTCGTCGCGTACAAAATCTGCGGGTTGGTCGGCGAGCGCGTGATGAACGCGACGTTCGGTCCGATCGCGTTCGTGCTCAGTCGCGTCATTCCGCCCGTGACGCCGCACACGCGGAGGACGTGGACTCCGCGCGCGTGCGACGCGTCGACGTCGCGCGGCGTGTGCGCGAGGAGGTCCGCGTGCGTGTACCCGCCGACGAGGAGGATGGCGTCGTCGGGGTGGACCGGGGTGCGCGGAGGCGTGCCGAGAGAAGACGACGCCTCCGCGGCGCCGCTTCCCATCGAGAATCTGTAGTCCAGGTCCTCGCGCGCGTCAAGTCAGCGAGCCTGCAGGCTGCAGTGCAGAGCCGCAGTCGGCGCCGCAGTCGTTGTTAAACGATTTCTTCGCGCGACGCCGCGTGAGGAAGTCCGCCCGGTGGCGCGACGCGCGCGATGCGGTCTCGAGGTGCCTGCGCGTCGGAACGTGGTGCGCGCACGTCAGCGAGAGGGAATCACGGCGCGCGGGCGGAGACGCGCGCTCGAGCGCGGGTCAGGGCGCGAGGCACCGGAGGCGCGCGGACGCGGCATTTGAAGAACTTGGAAGGCGCTTTCTTCGCGAGACCGCGGGATCTTTTTCCTCTCCGACAACGCGACTCCAAGGCGGCGAGGACGAGCGAGCGCGCGCGCGCACCGTGCGGAAGGACGCGGCGAGGTGGCCTCGTGCGAACCGCGGAGCGCGCGGACTCGAACGCGCGTCGACGCGCGCGCGCGGGGGGGGAGTGCGCGATGCGGCGCCGCACGCGTCGTTTAGATATTATTTTTTTACCGAAGATTCAGTCGGATGATTTCGCGCTTTCGGCTGGGTGCCCCCGAGACCGGTGCCACGGTGGCAGCGGCGCGATACGACGGAGATGGCGCGCAGGGAAGAAAACGTTCGCGACACTTTTCGCGTTTTCGGTTATCTTCCCGCGGGGCCCCATCCCGCGCGGCAGTTCCGTCGCCGCGGCGCCGTCACACGCCCCGCGATACGCGCGATACGCGGCCTCAACGCCCGCGCCACGCGTCAACGTCGTCGTAACCATGGACTCGCTTCACGCGACGAACGTCGATAAGGAGAACCGCCCGACCGCGCGGCACGCGCACGCGAAGCCGACGAAGCCGAACATCGCGTTCGGCGGGTCGTTCGCCGCGCCGTCCTCGCGCTCGGGCCCCGGGGGGGCGCCGTCGTCGTCGTCGTCCGGCGGCGGCGGCGGCGGCGGCGCGCTGCGCCAGAACATCAACGCGGGGAACGTCGCGCACGGAGCGAGCCGCGGCGGGAGCGGGAACGCGCCGCGCGACTCGCGCGTCCCGCCCGGTCTCCCGCGCGACGGCCTCGGCTCGTCCCCCTCTCGGCACGGGGCCCGCGGCGCGGGCGTTGCGGATCTCAACTCGTTCCGCGCGCGCCTGAACGTCGTCAAGCGCGAGAGCATGATGCGTCAGAGCATGATGCCGGGGATGCCGAACGTCCACGAGCTCGCGGCGATCGAGGAAGCGCGCGCGGCGGTGAACGGCGCGCACCCCGCGCCGTCCGTCCCGCGCGCTACTAATGCGTCTGCGATGGCGCTCTTTCACGCCAACAACGCCAACGTCGCCTCCTCGGGCGGCGCATCCATCGCGGAGGGACGTCCCTCCATGGCGGCGATGAACCTCGCGTCGAGCGCGGCGTCGAGACGCGGGAACATCCGCGAGAGCGTCTCCATGATGGGCTTCGGCGGGCCCCTGGGAGGGGGCTCGTTCGGGGGCCCCGCCATTCAGCCGTCCATTCGCGAGAGCACAGCCGGCGGCGACGCGCTCTTCGGATTCGGCGGCGCCGATCCGTTCGGTGCCCCCGACCGCGACGGCGCCGGGTCCGTGCAGGCGCTGAACCGCGCCAACTTCGAGGATCCAAACTTCGTGGACGCCCTCGAGCGCTGCCTGCACTTCCGACCGAAGCACATGAAGGGCTTCGACTTGAAAGCGGTCAAGGAGGAAGCCAGAGGCGCGATCAACATGCTGAAGCAATGCCTCCAACAGGCGCTCGTGCGCAAAGAGAACCTCGTGGAGGACCTCATGCGCGCGGAGCGCGACAGAGATCAGAGCGTGGAGGGAATCAAGCTGCAGATGGAGAGCGCGAACGCGTCCGCGCAGGCGTACGAGCGAGAGCTCGACGCGGTGAAAGGGCAGCTCGGCGCCGCGCGATCGCAGACGGTGGCCGTGGAGGGCGAGCTGAAAGCCGCGCGCGAGGAAGCCGAGAGCGAGCTCAGGCGCGTGAGGGACCAGGCGGACTGGGACGCTCGCAGGCACGACGACGACTTCGAGGCGAAGGACAATGAGATCAAGAGCCTGCGGGCGCGGCACGAGGCTACGCAGGAGAGTTTGCGGGAAGTGCGCGCCGACCTCGCCGCGGTGCGCGAGTCCGCGGCGCGCTCGGAGCGCGAGGCGCACGCGCTGAAGCGCGACCGCGAGAACGGCGAGGCGGCGTACGCCGCGGAGAGAAAGGCGCTGGAGGATCAGATACGCGCGAAGATTGACGAGGTCACGACCGAGCGCGCCAACGCGAACCGCGCGCGATCGGAGTTTGACGAAAAGCTGAGAGGGAAAACCGCGGAGGTGGACAAACTCTCGCGTCAGCTCAAGCTCCTCGAAGCGCAGGCGGAGAACATCGAGCAGGGCGGCCGCAAGACAAAGGCGGAGCTGTCCTCGAAGCTCGCGTCCGCGGAGTCCGAGCTCGAGGGCGTCACGAAGGAGTTCAACAGAGAGAAGACGCGCGCGGAGGAGACGGAGAAGGGGCTGAACGAGGCGCTCGCCGCGGCGGTCGCTCGAGGGGACGAGCTCGAGGGTTCGCTCGCGACCGTCACCGCGGACGCGGCGAGCTTGAAACAGAAGCTGAACGCCGCGGTGAACGGCGCGGAGGACGCGAAGATCGACGCCGAGGACGCGATCGCGGCGAAGACGAACGAGGTTGCGAAGCTCTCCGCCGAGCTCGAGAAACTCAAGGGTTCGATGGCGCAGAAGGAGGAAGAGATTGTCACGAAAACGGCCGAGATCAAGACGTTACATGACGACGCAGAGGCGCTGACGAACACGCTGAACACCGAGCGCGAAAAGAACGAAGAGGAGCGCAAAGAGACGCGAGCGGAGCTCGACAAAGCGAAGCTCGAGCACGCGGAGTGCAAAGGTCGCGCGGATTCCCTCGCGGAGCAGCAAGAGAAGATGCTCGTCGAGGTCAAAGAAGCGAGGGAACGCGCGGACAAGGCTGAGGAAGGCTGCCGCGACGACGTCAAGGCGTTGGAAGAGAAGATTGCGAAGGAGAAGGACGAGATCGAGCGAAAAGCGGCCGAGGAGGTGAAGACCGCGAAGGAGGAGGCGGCGGCGGAGGCGGCGGCGGCGGCGGCCGCCGCGGAGGCCAAGGCGACGGAGACGCGGGCCGAATGCGACGCGAGGGTGACCGAGGCGGAGGGTAAGCTCGCGGAGGTCAAGGAACAGAGCGACGCGATGACGGCCGAGCTCACCGCGGCGCTTGATAAGGCGGTAACGGATGCTGAGGAGGCGTTATCGACGGAAAAGGCTGCCGCCGCAGCCGCGCTCGCGGAGAAGGACGCGGCCGCGGAGGCCGCCGCGACCGCCGCGGCTGCGGAGAAAGAAACCCTCGAGGCGAGCATCAAACAGCTCGAGACGGACCTCGAGACGGTCAACGCGGAGAAAACGGCCGCGTCCGAAGCGTTACAAGCGCTCGAGATGAAAGTCGCCGCCGCCGCGGAGGCGATGTCCGAGGCGGAGAGCAAACACGCGGAGCTCATCGAGACCGCGCAGACCGCGGAGGCGAGAGTCCAAGGCGTCGTCGCGCAGCTCGAGTACGAGCGCGGCGAGGTCGATCGCTTGGTGAAAGAGGCGAAAGAAGCGGCGGCGCGGAGCGAAAAGGAAGCGAAGGAGCGCGAAAAGGTTGCGAAGAAAGCCGCGGCGGAGCGCGCCGACATGCTCAGCGAACTCCGAGCGCTGCGCGCCGCGACTGGCATCGGCGACGACGGCGAGCAGGTGGACGAAGAGGACGGCGACGCGGAGGGCGCGGAGATGAGCGCGCGCGACGCCGGCGCGCTCACCGCGCGCCTCGTCAAGGCGACGAAGGCGTGCGCCGCGGCGGAGTTGAAAGCCGCCGAGGCGGCGGAGCTCAAGGCGAAGCTCAAAGAGAAGCAAGCGCGCGTTGACGAGCTCGAATCCCAAGCGCTCGACGCGGACGCGATGCGCCGCGCACTGCACAACCAGATCCAAGAGCTCAGAGGAAACGTCCGCGTGTTCTGCCGCGTCCGACCGACGACGAGCGAGACGGCGTGCGTCGACGTCGCCGCCGACGGCGCGTCGGTGGCGTTGACCAAATCCCAAGGGGGCGACAAAGAGTCCTCCGTCGCCGGGTTCGAATTCGACCGCGTGTTCGGGCCGTCGTCCACGCAGACGGAGGTGTTCGAGGAAGTCTCGCAGCTCGTGCAGAGCGCGCTGGACGGGTACAAGGTGTGCCTGTTCTCGTACGGCCAGACGGGCTCGGGGAAGACGCACACGATGCTCGGGGACCAGGCGTGCGAGAAGACGCGCGGGATCATTCCTCGCGCGGTGGCCAAAGTTGTCGAGGCGTCCGAGGCGAACGCGAAGAAGGGATGGCGGTACGACATGACCGCGTCGTACGTCGAGATTTACAACGAGCAGGTGCGAGATTTGCTGTGCGCCGGGAGCGGACACAGCGATAAACACTCCATCGTGCACACGCCGCGCGGCGTCACCGAGGTGAGCGGCGTGCGGAGAGAGCCGGTTGCGAGCGTCGACGCCGCCGCCGGCCTCGTGCGTCGCGCCGCGTCGGCGCGCGCGGTGGAGGCGACGCAGATGAACGCGGTGTCCTCGCGCTCGCACACCATCTTCATGCTGTACATCACGGGTACGCACGACGCGTCCGGGTCGAGGCTCACCGGGTGCTTGAACCTCGTGGATCTGGCTGGGAGCGAACGCGTCGGGCGATCGGGCGCCGAGGGCGCGCGGCTCAAGGAGGCGTGCGCGATTAACAAGTCTTTGTCGTGCCTCGGGGACGTGTTCCAGGCGCTGTCGAACAAGCAGTCGCACGTGCCGTACCGGAACAGCAAGCTGACGTATCTGCTGCAGCCGTGCCTCGGCGGCGACGGGAAGACGTTGATGTTTGTCAACATCAACCCGGAGGCGCCGAGCGCGGAGGAGTCGCTGTGCTCGCTCAAGTTTGCGTCGCAGGTGAACGCGGTGGAGCTCGGGGGGGGGAGGGGCGCGAAGAGGAACATCACGTCGGGGATGGCTTCCGGCGCGAACGCGTCCGGCGGCGGCGGCGGCGGAGGGGGGGGGAGCAGTAGCGGGAAGGGTGCGGAGAAGAAAGGGGAGAAGAACGCGGGGAAGAAGCGAGCCGCGGCCGGCGGCGGCGCTGGCGGCGGCGACGCGGCGAAGAAGAAGACGCGGACGAAGCGGTGAGCCGCCGGGCAGAGCCGCCGCGCTCGCGCGGTAGTCGTACAGTACAAGTACTCGCGACGAAGTACTTTCGATGGATCTACGTATCATGACAGAAGATAACGAACGCGTCGTCACTCAGCGCACGTGCACGCTCCCTCCCTTCTCGGTCATCAACACGACGCCGCCGCCGCGCCGTCTCGCGCGTCCGCGCGCCAAGAACGCCTCCGCGCCGCCCCCTTGAATCGCGCGAAACGCCGCGTCGAACACGTCCTTCTCCCGGACCTTCCTCCTCCCCTTTCGCCCTCCTCCTCCTCCTCCGCTCGTCTCGCACTCCTCCGCGATCGCCTCCACCGCCGCGCGCACGTCATCCTCGTCCGCGAGCAACAAACTCGGGGCTAATCCCAACACCCGCCCGACGTCGCCGCCGCGCAAGACGGCGCGCACGGCGACGGCGCGGCGCACGACGGCTTCCGCGGCGAGCTCGAACAACGCCGGCTCCCGATGCAGCAGCATCGGCGCGTCGATGAACGGCATGTACCGATCCAGCGACAGCACGATCGCCTCCATCCGCGTCGGGTCGCGGTACACGCTCCCTCGCGCGCTCGCGGTGACGACCGCGCGACACGCGGACGACCCGCCCCAGAGGTTCCAGAACCGAACTTTGAGATCCTCCGCTCGACTCGACGTCCCCTTGAGCGTGGGTCGTTCAAACAAAAATATAACAGTCACGAACTGATAGACAGAGATTCATCGTAAAGTGCGTGTTACTCACGGAACAGTCGGATGAGACGGGTCAAGCGAAGAAGAGCTCGACGGAAGAAAGAAAGAGGGGAGAGAAGAGTTGAGAAGAGAGGGTGATGAGCTCGAACCAACCTTGAGCGTGCCGCCGACGCGCCACTTGCCGTCCTCGCGACCGTCCGTGACTGTCCGCGCCTCGTTCTCGTCGTCCGAGGCGGCGACGTCGCGGATCACCTTCGCCTCGACGCGAGAGACGACCGCGTCCGCGGCGGCCGCGCCCGCGGCCGCGAGCTTCGCCCTCGAGGAGGGCGCGGCGGCGGCGTTTGCGGCGGCGACGCGCGGCGGCGGCTGCGTCAGCAGCGTCGAAGGGTTCGCCGCGATGAGCTCCACGAGGTCCGCGCGGTCGCCGTGTATCTTCCGGAGGTGCACGAGCGTCCTCGCCGCGTCCGTCGGCGTGACGTCGCACAGCGCGGTCGGGATCGTCGCCGCGATGGTGGCGCCGACGACGAAGCACGCGTCGCTCGCGGTCTCGATGGATCGCGGCTGCAGCGCGGGCGCGAGCACGCGGTAGAGATTTGCAACCTTGCTCCTTCGGAAGTCCTCGTCCTCGAACAGCGCCGCGCTCGGGTGCGCGCGCGCCTTGGCGTCCGCGCGCGCCTTCTCTAAGCGCGCCTCGTCGCTCTGCGTCGGCTTCTGACCGGGGCGCAGGCGGCGCGGGCGCGCCGCCGCCGCGGCCGCCGCGGGGTCGAGGTCGCCGGAGATCTTCGCGCGGATCGACGCGTTGCTTCGCCACACCTCCTCGAACGCGTCCGCGGCCGTGAGCGCGGCCTCCGCGCGCAGCCGCGCTCTGACGCCCTCGCTCATCTCGTCGTCGTCGTCCTCGCCGCGCGCGCCGAGCGCGAGGAAGCCTCCCGTCGGCGTCGCGAGCCCGCGGTTCATCGCGCGCGTCGTCGTCGTCGTCGTCCTCGTCGTCGTCGTCGTCGCGCCTCGGGGTGCCTTCCAGTTCGCGCGGCTCGCCGACGGCGATCTCCTCGCGGCGGCGCTGGACGACGCGCGCGCGCCGCTGCGGCGTCGTTCGCGCGCGCCGCTGCGGCGTCGTTCGCGCGCGAGGGACGCCGCGGGGGACGGCGACGCCGAGAGACGCATGACGCTCTGCTCTGGGCCGCCCCGCGCGTGTAGGAGTGCTCTTCTCGGACGGATAAAGAGATGTGGTCGCCAAGTGGCGCTGCGCTGGCGGGACGCGAAAACTGGTGGCGCAGAGACGGCGGCGCCGAGACAGCGCGCTCGACGGCGGAAGCGCGCATGATGACGATCGCCGCGCGATGCGCGGCGGCGGCGACGACGCGCGCGATGACCCCGCGCGCCGTCGTCCGATGGCAGACGCCCGCGCGGCGCGTCGGCGCGACGGGCGCCCGCCCGCGCACCCGAGCGTTCGCGAAGAGACAAACCAAGCGCGACGACGACGACTCGAACGACGACGCCGCGGGCGACGGCGCGACGCTTCGGCTCCTCGAGCGCGTCGTCGCGGAGACGGAGGTGAAGAAGTCCAAGTTCGTCGCCATCGCGGCGCCGGTGGACTCGCCGTCGCGAGCGATGGCGTTCGTGGAATCCAACGGCGACCCGAAGGCGTCGCACAACTGCTTCGCGTACAAGATCGGTCAGAGCACGCGGAGCAGCGACGACGGCGAGCCGGGAGGGACCGCGGGGTTGCCGATGCTGAGCGCGATCGAGGGCAGCGGCTTCGACAACGTCGCCGTGCTCGTGACGCGGTATTACGGCGGGACCCAACTCGGCGCGGGAGGATTGGTGCGAGCGTACGGAGGCGCGGCTGCGAAAGCGTTGGAAGGCGCGCCGTCGAAGGTGACGTACCCCGTCGTCGACGCGCTCATCGACTCGCCGGCGTTCGATGACTTGGGGGGAATATACAGCAGCATGGAAGCGCACGGCGCGGTGAAGGAGGACGAGGAATTTTGCGACGACGGCGGCGTCCACGTGCAGGTGACCGTCGAGAGAAGACGCGCGAAACGATTAGGAGAGGCTCTGCGCGACGCGACGCAAGGACGCGCGAGGTATCGCGTGTTGGACGACTGAGAAACTGACCCAAGAAGAGATGCGTTACCGTGCTCAACGTTGTGATTAGTTAGACTACTGTAGACATCATGCGTGTGGGTGCATCCGTCAAGTCGTCGAGGCTATCCCCCACTTGTGCTCCAGGTATCGCAGCACGCCGCCGACGTAGTTCATACGCATGTCCTCCCCCCACGCCCGCGGCAGCCGCGAGGATAAACTCGCGCGCAGTTTCGCGAGCTTACTCACGCCGTCTCTCCAGTGCGACGTGAGGTCGACCCTGTCCGCGCGCTCCGCGCCCGCGCCGTCGCCGTCCCCGCGCTCGCCGTCGCCGTCCCCGAACGCGTCCGCGAGCTTCCGAAGGTCGAGAAGTACGTTCGGCGGGAGCGCGGCGTCCTCCGAGGCGGCGCACTCGAGCTCGAACGGCCTTCCCGCGGCCTCGCCCGTCGCGGCTCTCGCGGCCGCGGAGGCCGCGCCGCCGACGCCGCCGCGCGTCTCCCCGCCGTCGTCGTCCACGACGTGGAACCACCGTATGTCGCTGCTCTCGGAGACGTTCTTTTGGTCGTACGGACCGACGATGCACCCTACGAACGGCGGCGGGGACCCGGACCCGCCGCCCTTCCCGTCGCCCCCGCCCGGTCCCGGTCCCGGTCCCGGTCCGTCTTTGAACAGAAACTGATAGTTCGCCTGGTTCTCGATGTCCCGGAGCGACGGGTGCGTCGAGAACACCGGGTGCGAGTGGTACCACCCGACGACGCGTAACCCGTCCTCGTCGAGCGCGTCGACGATGTCCGGAACGCTCTCCGGGTCGAGCTCCACTTCCACGGCGGCGTCGGCGCCGTCGACGTCTTTCAGCGTCAACCGTCGCGCCGGGAGCGCGCGCGTGATCTTCAGCGTCTTCGCGTCCGCGTCGAAGGTCCCGCCCAAGAACCCGATGATCTGGAGGTGGAGTGGAGTTGAAAGGCGGGGTGGAGTTGAAAGGCGTCGCGGGCGGGGATTGAAAGGAAGGGGTGGGAGGAGAGAGACGACGACAAAAGTCCTTAAGGATCGGCGTTCACCACGCGAACGCGGTCGTATGGGGACCAGTGCGACGCGACTCCTCCTACCTCGTCGCCGCACAGGTGCGCGTGGAAGTCCATCAACGTCGCCGCCGCGGGCGACAACGTCTGCGTCCACGGCTGCGTCCCGCGCGGGTGTTTCTCGCACTCGACCATCTGCAGGTCCCCGTTCGGGCCGTGAGCGCCGGGGAGCGGGCCGCGCGAGGACGCCGCGCGGCGCGCGCGCTGCGGACGCGGCGGCGGCGGCGGCGGCGGCGGCGCTTTAGGGTCCCGCGGCGGTTTCGAAACCTTCGGAGGCTTGGGTTTCGAAACCTTCGCCGGCTTGGGTTTCGGCGGCGGCGGCGGCGGCTTCGACGCCTCCCTCTCCCTCGCCGCCGCGTCCTTCGCGTCCCGCGCCTTCCGCATCGCCAGCTCCACGGCGCCGCCGGGCTTAACGATCGCGCCGTCGCCGGCGGCGTCCTCGGCACCCTCGGCACCCCCCGCCGCGACGGTCGCCTCGTATCGCCGCTTCACCGCGTCGAGCGCGACGCCGTCGCATTTGACGCACTTCCACCCGTCGTCCGCCTTGCGGTCCGGGTTCGTCCGTCGCTTCACCGCGAGCGAGAAGGCGGAGACGGAGTGGAACTCGCGGCCGTCCCACGCGATCGCGCCGTCGTCGCGCAGCGTCGCGAGCTCCGTGACGCCGTTGTAGAGCGTGCTCACGACGTCCACCCCGGGGGCGATGAGATTCGCGTCGATGAGGTGCGCCAACGTCACGCCGCTCGCGCCGCCGCTCGGCGCCTTCGCGGGCGGTCGCTCCTTCTTCGGCTTCGGCTTCGGCGACGGCTTCGGCGGCGGCTTCGGCTTGGGCTTCGCCGCGCGCTTCACGCCGCGCCGCGGGGAGTACTCGTCGCTCTCGCTGTCGTCCCCGCGACGCCTTCGCCTGCTGAACATGGACGGCGAGTAGTCCAGGCCCGCGGCGTCCGCGGCGGCGTACTCCTCCTCCATCATAAGCCTCGCGATCGCAGCGTCTCCATCATCGCCGTCGTCCATCGCGCGCGGAGGGTGGGGTGGGTGGCGTCGCCGGCGGCCGGCGCTCGCTCGCCGTGCGCGCCGATCTCGCGTAGGCACCCCTCCCGATTTTGAAAGTGTGCTCCCGGAGCAGCCTGGCCCGGCCCGGCCTCGTCGAAGCTCGTCGAAGGGCGAAAGCGAAAAGAGGCGCGCGGTCGTCGAAGCGCCATAAACGACATGCTCAGACGCCCGCCGACGCGAATCGAGCTCAAGCCCGAGGACAAGCAGGAGGTACGCCGCGTCGTCGTCGCCGTCGGTCGCGGAACCCTCCCTCCCTCCGCGGCATCGTCCCGTCCGCGCGACGTTCGATCGTTCGTTCGTTCGTTCGTTCGATCGATCGTCGGATCTCGCCCGAGCGCGAACCCTGATCCGCCCTCCCTCCCTCTCTCCCTCCCTCTCGCGCGCTCGCTCTCGCAGTACGAAGAAGCCCGGAAAGCACACATCCGGAAACTCCAGGCCGACCTCGCGCGCGGGACGACGGAAACCCTCGTCGCGAACAGCTTCCAGTTCAACCCGGACGGCGCGACCAAGGAGGAACGCCTCGGCATCGACCCGCAGCAGAAACCGCAGCCGAACGCGAGCGACGACGCGGCGTGAGCGGTCCGAACGTCGTCGTCATCATGCCGAGCGACGACGACGCCGCGACGAAGAAGAAGCCGCGCAAGTCGCTGTATCCCCCCGGGAAGAACCGCTGGGGCATGCCTATCGATAAGGCCCCTCGCGAGTACGAGAAGCTGCGACCGCTCGTGATATGCGGCCCGAGCGGCGTGGGGAAGGGCACGCTCATCGACAAGCTCATGGAAGATTTCCCCGAGCGCTTCGGCTTCAGGCGCGTTCTATCCGACACTGGTCCCCATACGACCCCGTTCGCGTGGTGAACGCCGTTCCTTAAGGACTTTTGCCGGTGTTTCTCTCCGCCCATCCCTCGCTTTCAACGCTCGACCTCGACACCTTTCAAATCCAGCTGACGCCCATGAACTCCACCCCGACGTCGCTTCGTATGGACCCTCGACCCTCATCAGCGTCTCGCACACGACGCGGAAACCGCGGCCGGGAGAGGTGGACGGCGTGCACTACAACTTCGTCGAAAAAGCCGCGATGGAGAAGGACATCGCGGAGGGGAAGTTCTTAGAGCACGCGCGCGTGCACGACAACATCTACGGGACGTCGTTCGCGGCGGTGGACGCGGTGTCGAACGCGGGCCGCGTGTGCGTCCTCGACATCGACGTCCAGGGCGCCGAGCTCGTGAAGAAGAGCGACCTCGACGCGGTGTACGTGTTCATCGCGCCGCCGTCGATGGCGGAGCTCGAGCGACGTCTGCGCGGGCGAGGCACGGAGAAGGAGGAGGCCATCAAGACGAGGCTCGCGAACGCGGGGAAGGAGATGGAGAAGACGAAGGAGGACGGGTTCTTTAACCGCGTCATCGTGAACGACACGATTCACACGTCGTACTGTTCCCTGAAAGCCGTCATCGCGGGGGAGGTGCGTCCGCGTCTCTCGCGCCGGACCCTAACCCTACACGACCGACGCGCGGACCCTAAACCACTCACTTCTCTCCGTCCATCCATCCTCCTCCTCCTCTCGTTGCAGATTTACGGGCGCCCGTGGGAGTGGGACGGCGACGCCGCGCCGTCGGCGGCGTACAAGAAGCGGTTCTACGAGGACCGCGTCTTGTTTTGGCTGAGTGACTTTTTCAGCGTGATGAAGGACGTGGTCAACATCGCGTGCGACGTCGGTCCAGTGCTCCTCGCCGGCGCCGTGGGGGCGGCGGCCGCGTTTCGGTACATGGATAAGAACTGAGGGGGGCGGGTCCTAGGAAGCGCGCGCGCGCGCGAGACGCGCCTTGTGACGAGAAACGCCGCACTGCGCACCGCACTCAGTATTCTTTCGCGCGTCGTCGTCCGCGTTCAGTTCCTGCTAGCCTGCCAGCCTGCCTGTCCGCTCGCGACCGCGACACCTGTCTCCTCGAGCGTCGCGTCGATCGATAACGACGCGCGCGCCGCGCCCGGACCGATGCACGCCGCGCGTCACGCGGTGCTCCGCCCGTCGTTCCTCGCTCGCGTCATCCCCCCCTCCTCCTCCTCCTCCTCCCAGCCCCGCGCGCGCGCGATGTCCTCCTCCTCCTCCTCCGGACGCGCGCGAACCCTCGCCGCGGGAAGCGCGCCCGCGTCGCTCTCCCCCGAGGTGCGATCGCGCGTGGTGACGTCCATCACCGGCAGCATCAAGTTCGGCGCGCCGATGTTCAACGCCGGCGACGCCGCGGGGTGCGTGAAACTCTACCGCCAGACCGCGATGGGGATCGTCCGCGACGTCGACGTCGACAGCGACGCGGTCAAGTCGACGCTGCGAGACGCGGTCGCGCGCGCGGACGGGATCGCGACGGAGGGTGGCGAGACGGACGCGGCGATGCGCTCCGCGGCGTGGGCGCTGCGTCGCGGCCTCGACGCGGTCGTGAACATCCTCCTGGACCCGCCCCCGGACGAGCCGATCGTGTACAGCGCCGCGAGAGCGACGACGGGAAACGCGGGAAACGAGGAGGACGCGCTCGAAGGCCCGGGGGGCGTCCAGCGCGGCGCCGCGAGCGCGCCGTCCGAGGCGGACGACCCGTGCCCCGCGATCTTTGATTTCGCCGCCAACCCGGACGCGGCGTCGCGGTGGCGGTCCATGAACGACGGCGTCATGGGCGGCGTCAGCGACGGGATGATGCTCCCGAGGGCGGACTTAGGGTGCGCGCGGTTCACCGGGTGCGTGCGGACGGAGAATAACGGCGGGTTCGCGTCCGTTAGAGCGTCCATGGGTAGCGGCGTCGACATGAGCGCGTTCAGCGGGCTCTACGTCGACGCGAGAGCCGGCGACGCGGAGAGCGCGGGGAAGCGGTACCTGCTCGTCGTGAAGGACGACGAGGCGATGACGACGCAGGTGAACTTTAAGAGCGCGTTCGCGATCAAGGCGGACGAGTTCGGCAGGGTGAAGGTGCCGTTCACCGCGTTCGATCGACCGGAGCGGATGGGTCGAGCGGTGATGCGCGGCGCGCTGCGCGCGGAGGCGATGTGCGAGATTGGCTTGATGGTGTTGAAGGGAGACCCGGAGCAGCTGGGGACCTTCAACGTGGACGTGCGAGCGATCGGGGCGTACAAGTGAACTGAAGCGAGCGGCGATTCATCCAAGTACAGTATGCGACTACGTGGTGTTCATACCTTCGATACAGTAACAGTACAGCGAGGCTACAACAGCGCGGCGCGAGCGTCTCGCGCGCGAGGTTCCATCCTCAAAAGTCGTTCGACGGCTCCACGAGGACGACGTCCCACCGCTCGATGTGCGCGAACTCCGGCGTCGTCTCGCCAAACTCCTCGAACCACGCCGCGTGCCGCACGCGGTCCTCCCATATCCTCACGCGCCTCAACCCCGGCCCGGCCTCTCGTATCATCCTTCGAATTTCGTTCGCTTTGTACGTCAGCGTGTCTTTCCCCGTCGCGTTGAAGATCTTTTCGTCGACGACGACGTCGAACTCGTTCAAGATGTCCGTCACCTGCGGCGCGAGCCAGTGCCTCCTGCCCGTGAGCATCACCCTCCGGCACCGCGGCAGCGCAGAGAGAGCGCGGTAGTCTCCCAGCGCGGGCCCGGGCTTCCACGTCAGCGGTTTCTGCAGCGACTCCGCGCGTCCCCACCACCCGCGATGCGGCCACGGCGTCCCCGTCGCCTCCTCGAACTCCGCCATCCCGCGCTCGGGGACGGGCGTGTCCACGAGCGTGCCGTCGAAGTCGTACACGTGGAGCTCCTCGATCACGCCGGGCGTCGTCATGACGCCGACGCGCCCCTCCATTCTTCCCCACTTCCCTTCTCTACTACTAGATCACGCCCGCGCGTGCGCGCGCGGGTCGGAGAAGACGGACGTCAGGTGCGACGCCTGCGCGAGGACGTTGTCGAGCTGCGTCTCGCCGTAGAGGCGCAGCGCGGCGATCCGCGCGGCGTCGGACTCGCCGCGGTGGGTCTCGTACTCCGCGCGGACTTTCGCGCGGACGAACCCGACGCGGTTGGACGTCGGGAGCGACCGGGCGGCGCGGTAGAGCTTGCGGAAGAGGGACAGGACCTTCGCCCTGTCGCTCATTGACGCGCGCGCGCGGGAGGAGTGACGAGTCGATGAGACGTCCCGCGCGAACGAACGACGAGTGCGGCGATGACAAATGGATTTGGCGCCTTGCCGCGGATTCGCGCGCGCGCGTTGGCGCGTTCTTCACCCACCCCGTAGGTTCAACATTTGATCGCGTCCCCTTTAAACTGACCGATGCTGCGTACGGCGCGGCCCTCAGCACTCCTTCCCCGCCGCGCCGCCGCCCTGCGCCGACGCGACGTCGCGCGCCCTCCTCCTCGTCGTCGCGTCCGCGGCGGGGTCAGCGGCGTGATACAGCAGCGCGTTCGGCGTGCCCTCGAGCGACGACGCGAGCCCTCGCGCTCTCGTCGACGCCGGCCACCCGTCGAGGGGGCGCGACCGCGGGTCGACCCTGCGTAAGGGTGAGGCATACAGTACAAAAAAAGTTCATTTACCGGTCAGTTGAAAGGGAACTGCGCGATCAAATGTTGAAACTAAAACGTACGGGGCGGGTGAAAAACGAAACGAAACGTTCGACGCCCCGCGGGACGCGCCTGTCCCACAGCGCATTCTCCGTGGCTTCGTCGAGCAGCCGCCGCTTCACGTCTGAGGGTCGTTCCATACAAAAAAAGTTCACCGGTCAGTAGAAAGGAGACGCGATCAAGCGTTGAAACCGGGCGATGGGTGAAACACGTTTGTTAACGCACCTGAGGCGTCCGGGTTCGGCGCGCCGTCCGCGCCTTCGCCGCGCTCGAGGCTCATGCGCGCGAGCGCCGCGCCCGCGACGATCGGCGCGGCCATGCTCGTGCCCGTCCACCCGGCGTACGCGTCGGTCTCCATCTCGGTCTCCGCGCCGTCGTCGTCGTCGCCGCCGCCGTCGCCGCCAGAACCGCCGCGACGCGCGTTCAACTGGTACGAGTATCGATTTCCAACGTCCTCTTCGAACGCCGCGGCGGTCACCTCCACCCCCGGGGCGAACAAGTCCACGCACGGCCCGGTCATGCCGTCGCTCCACGTCCGGTCGTTGATCTCGCTCGCGGCGACGGTTATCACGGAGGGCTCGCGCCCCGGGGAGAACCGGCACGCGTCCGAGGTCCGTCGCGAGCGCTCCGCGTTTCCCGCGGCGACGACGACGACGACGTTGTGCCGACGCACCACCTCGGCGACCGCGCGCTCGAGCGCTCTCGACGGCACCCCGATCGGCACCCCCAGCGACAGCGTTAGCGCCGCGGGGGGCAGCTCGTACGCAGGGAGGCTTCGGTAGTGCTCGATCGCGTAGTCGAGTCCGGAGATGACGTCGGAGACGCGGCCGTTCCCCGCGCAGTCGAGGACGCGGACGTCGACGACGTCGGCGCGCGGCGCCAGACCGGAGCGGACGCCCGCGGCGAGCGACGCGACCGCGGTGCCGTGGCCGTAGCAGTCGCCGCCGATCGCGGCGACGCGCGCTTTGTCGCTCGGGGACTCGCCGCTGACGAAGTCCGCGGCCGCGACGACGCGGCTCGAGGGTGAGGCCGCGGCGTCGAAGGCCGCCGCGGCGTAGGCGGCGGCGGAGGCGTCGTAATAAACTTGCTCCTCACTTTCGTCGTCGCGACGCGTCTCCGCGACGCGTCGAAACTCGTCGTGGCCGCGCATGACGCCGCTGTCGACGACGTACACGATCGTCCCTTCCCCCGACGAGCTCGCGTTGACCGCGGACGCGACGCCGTCGAGCGGGAGCGCGCGCTGGTCCACGCGGTCGAGCTCCCAGTGCGTCGGCCGCGGCGGTCGAAACGCCTCCGCGCCGCCGCCGCGCGACCGCTGCTGCGCGACGACTTTCGTCGTGCGATAGCCCTGCGCGGTGACGCGCGCGTCCACCTCGAGCGCGCAGTCGGGGTCCAGCCGCGCGCGCAGCGCCGCGGCCGCGGGGCTGTCGAGGCGCAGCACCGCGCCGCGGACGGCGCGGCGCAGGACGCGCGCGATCGGGAAGAACCCGCGCTCGTCCTCGAGCGCGAGCGGGTCGCAGCGCGAGACGTCGTCCATGATGGCGTCGTCCTCGTCGCCGTTCCCGCCGTGGAAACGACGCGGCGGGGCGGCGGGAGGCAAGCGCGCGCGTCGCGCGCCCGCGCCGGGTTTGAGCGACAGGATGTAGTACTCTTCGTCGTCGTCCTCGCGCGCGGCCGCGAGCGGCGACGCCGCGGCGAGGAGGAGGAGCGCGACGGCGGCGAGGAGAGGACGACGCATGCCGAGGCGCGCGCGGGAAGGGAGTGAAGAGGGAAGCGCGCGGGCGTCGTGCGGACGAGAGTTTTGCGGCGTCGTTCGATCAAACGGAGCGTTCGTTGGTTCTGTTCGTTTCTCACACGACGACGAGGCGAGGCGCGAACAGAATTACTTTCGTACGCTTCTCTCACGAGAACTCCGTCATCATTCCGCCCCGAGGTCGCTGCCCTTCTTGAACATCATCGCGCGGAAGTCCGCGTTCGATTTCGGCGCGCCGTCGCCGCCGCCGCCGCCCGCCGTCGCGTCCTTCTTCGCCGGCTCCTCTTTGGTCGCCGCCGCCGCCGCGGCGGGACGCGCGGCGCGAGGGACGAACCCGAGCCCCCGCGGCGCCCGCCCGCCGCCTCTTCCTCCTCCGCCCCTCCCTCCGCCGCCGCCGCCGCCGCCGCCGCCCCTCCCTCCGCCCCCGCGTCCTCTCCCGCCGCCGCCACCTCCCGGCGGCATCGACCGTGCGATGCTCAGCGGCCGGTCCTGGAACGTCGCGCCGTCGCGCATGATGGCCAGCTGCAACGCGCCCTCCTCGTCGAACTCGACGTACGCGAACCCTCTCGACCGGCCGGTAGCCTTATCGCGGACGATTCGCGCGCGGACGCCGCCGCCTCTGCCGTCGAAGAACCCCGACAGCTCCTCCTCCGTGCAATTGAACGGAAGGTTCTTCACGAACGCCGTGCGCTGGTCGCGGTCGGGGAAGAATTCTTTATACTTGGCCGCGCGCTCGGCGGGGTCGGCGCCCAACCCGGGGCCTTTTCGCGAGCGTTCATCTCGCGCGTCTTCCCCGCCGTCTTCCCCGCCGTCGCCGTCGCCGTCGCCGCGCGCGCGCTTGCTCGCGCGATCGTCCTCGCGCGACGCGTCGTCGCCCCCGACCGCCTTGCGCTTCGCGCCGCCGCCGCCGCCGGCGTCGTCGTCGTCGTCGGCGGCGGCGGCGGTGGCCTTGGGCCCATTTTTGTAGTTCGGGTCGTTCGCGCGACGCATGCGCGTCGCCTCCTCGGGGGTCACGAGTTTCTTCTCCCGCTCCTCCGCCTCGATCGCGCGAAGGATCTTCCCCGCCTTGGCGTCCGCGCGCGCGTACGAGTCCGGCGCGTCGCCGTGTTTTCTCTCGAATTCCAGCCACGCGCGGCAGACGACCGCCCGCCCGGAGCCGTTTGCGGGCGCCGCGGATTCCAGGTTCGGTCTCGAGAAGACGTTTTTGAAAATCGCGCGCCCGGCGTCCGCGCGCCCGTCTACCGCGAACGCCGCCTCCGCGTGTCGCGCGTGCGCCTCCGCGACGTTGGAGAGCTCGCCGCCGCCCGACTTCTTGTCGCCTTTCACGAACGACTCCCACACCGCGAGACGATCGCGGGCGCTCGCTTCTACGTCCGCGGTCTCAGTCGCGAGCGCGAGCGTCGCCGCCGCGTTCGCCGGCTTTTTCGCCATGAGCTTTCGCGCCTCCTCCGCGACACCTCGACGCGCCGTCGCGTCGCCCGCGATGCGACTGACGGCGAGAAACACCGCGAGGACGTCCTCGCTCGTCCGCGAGCGTCGCTCGTCGCCGCACGCGGTCGTCGCGAGCTGCCTCGCGCCGTTCGCGTCTCCCTCCGCCGCGAACGCGCGAATCGCGCTCGCGATCGTCTCGCCGTCGCCGACGCAACACCGCATCGCGCGCTCATGCGCCGGCGCCGCGATCGTCCGAACCCTCAGCTCGTGGTCCAGGTACGCGGTGTACCGTCGCCACGCGCGCGGGTCCGTCGGCGTCGCCGCGACCGCGCGCTCGTGCGCGCACTGCGTCCTCGCGGCGTCGCCGTCGCGCTCCTCGAGTTCCGTCAACGCGCGGAACGCCTTCGCGACGGCCGGCGCCTTGTCCCTCTCCGGCGCGGTCGACGCCATCGCGGCCGCGATGGCGTCCTCGATCGGCGTGCGCACCGCGGCGGCTGCGGTCGCGGCCGCGATCGCGTCCTCGGTCTCCTTCGCGAGGCCGTCGCCGCCGCGCGCCTTCTCCCACGCCGTCGCCATCGCTCTGGTGTCCTCCATCTGCGCGTGCGGCGTCGCGAGCTGCCGCGCGAAGACCGCGCGGACGACGCCCTCCGCCTTCGCGACGTCCTCCTCCTTCTTCTTCTTCGTCGCGGTCGCGGTCGACGCGTCGGCGGCGTCGCGCGTCAGGAGCTGCAGGCGCGACAGCTCGAACGCGCGATACGCCGCCCAGAGCTTGTGCGCGTCGACGAAGTGGCATCCCGCGACGGCGACCGCGCGCTCGTACAGCGCTCGGCGGCGCTCGTCGTCCCAGTCCTGATCCAAGGAGAACTCCGCGTACCCGAGCCATATCGGCACGGAGACGAAGTCCGCGAGCGCGCGCTCGAAGAGCGGGCCGACGATCTCGCGACGTTTTCGTCGAGTGCGCGTCGTCGCGCGCACCTCGTCCGAGATCCATTCGCGCCATCGCGTCTCGTCCAGCGGGAACTTCGCGCTCATAGCCTCGCGCGCGTCCCTGAGCCGTTGCTTTAAACCCGCGACGCGCAGCGCGGCGACGAGCTTGGAGTGCGCGTGGAAGTCGTTCGCGCCGTCGCCGGACGCGATGACGCGCTCGAGCTTCATGATTGAGTCCATCGCCTCCTCGGACGGCATCTCCACCTCGTCGTCGTCGTCGCTCCCGGAGTCGGAGTCGGAGTCGGAGTCGGAGTCGTCGGACGCGGCGGCGGCGTCGGCGGCGGCGTCGTCGTCCGGGGGGGGCGGGGCGTCTTTCATCTCCGCGTCTTTCTCGCGTGGCGGCGCCATCGTGCCGTGCGCGCGAATGGAGTGCGACGAATTCGTTGGGCGACACAACGAGACAGGACAGGTTGGCGGTTTCTGTCGGCGCGGCGCCCCGAAAAACTACGGCGCGGCGCGGCGACCGCGCGCGAGACGACGATGACCTAGCACCGCCGTCACAACACCCTAAGTAGCTAGCGATCCTCTACGAACGAACAACGAACCGCCCTCACCTCGGAGGCTCCGCGTACAACGACCACGGACTGTCCGGCAGCGACTTCGCCGCGTCCTCCCACCCTCTGTCGCCGCCGCCTTCGCCTTCGCCGCCGCCGTCCCCTCGCCGCGGCTTCCCTAATATCATCCGGTTCATCGCGGTCACGTCCCTCGACAGCGTCCGCGCCTCCACCTCCCCGCCGTACGCCTCGCTGCTCCGCAACCGATCCAATCGCATCACGTCGATCGCGGTCGCGGCGTCCACGCCCTCCTCCGCCACCCAATCCCACGCGTCCGCGCCCGCGTCTCTCAGCGCCTTCGCGCCGACGCGGTGACAGCACGGCACGACCGCGACGGGCGACCGACCTTCGATCGCCAGGTCCAGGACGTAGTCCGTCAGCGACCCGCACGCGTGCACGGACACGAGCAGCGTGTCCGGGGTCGGTCGCACGTTCGCGAGGGTGTCCGTCACGAAGCGCGTCTTGCCTCTGAGGGCCGTTCCATACGAGCGATTGTCGGGGTGGAGTTCAAAGGCGTCAGTTGGAGTTGAAAGGCGTCGAGGGCGGGCGTTGAAAGCGAGGGGTGGGCGGAGAGACACGCCGGCGAAAGTCCTTAAGGAATCGCGTTCACCACGCCAACGCGGTCGTATGGGGACCAGTGTATAGAACGCACCTGAGCGACGGCGTCTCCGGGAAGGCGCCGACGAGCGCGTCGCGTAACCGGTCGAAACTGTCCGGCTTCCTTCGGTCGACGCACAGCGCGGAGTGTATCGCGTCTGGGTGGAGGACGAGGAGGAGCTGCGCGAGGAGGCCGTGCCCGGCGGCGAGGTCGAGGACGCGCAGCGGCGCGGCCGCGGAGGACGCGTCGGAGGACGCGTCGGACGCCGCGACGGCGTCGGGGTCGTTCTATGCACGTTAACGTCAGGGTGGAGTTGAAAGGCGTCAGAAGCGGAGTTGAAAGGCGTCGAGGACGGGGATTGAAAGCGAGGGACCCTGGGCGGAGAGAGACGACGGCAAAAGTCCTTAAGGATCGGCGTTCACCACGCCAACGCGGTCGTATGGAGACCAGTGTATAGAACGCACCTCAGCGCAAAAGTGTTCGCCGATGATGACCGCCGCCTCCCACGTCTCGAAGAGCTCCTTTCGCGGGAGGCAGTTCGCGACGCAGACCGCGCGCGCGACGCGGTCGAAGACGCCGTCGCCGGTGAACCGCCGCGCGTCCGAGGCCATCAGGCGCGAGCGCGAGGACGCGCGGAAGGACGACGGGTCGTCGTCGAGCGAGATCGGGCCACGCCGAGGCGGGCGTTCGCGTTCGCGTTCGCTCGGGGGTGTTCCGCGCGCGGGCGCGCGAGGCGCGCGAGCGACGTGTCGCCACGTCGGCGGGATCACGACCGGTGCCGCGGAGGACGCCATGCGACGTCGCCACGCCATCCGCCGACGACGCGAGCGCGCGGTGGGCACTGGGAGGGGGCGAACAGAATGTCAACTTTCGAGTTCGTCCAAGAGAAAATCAGCTCAGTCGTGAGTCATCATCGCGTGGTCTCCCACTCTCTCGGGCGCGGGCCCGCCTCGCTCGGCATCGCGCCCGGGGCGGTCGTCATGCAGACCGAGAACGACAGTAGATACTACAAGAATTCGTCCGTCTCGGTGATGGCCGCGGTGGAGGCGGCGCAGAGAGGCGACTGGCGCGCGTGCGTCGACGGGTATCAGAGGGCGTTCAAAGAATCCGGAGGCCCGGCCTCGACGTTCACGAACCGTTACTTCGTCGTCTCCGGGTTCACCGCGCCGCTGCGCGACGGATCGTGCGCGCCGCTGAAGAGCGACTTCAAGCTCCTGACGACCCTCATCGACGACGAGGACGAGCAGCCGGAGATACGCATGCAAGCCGCGTTGACGAAAGGGATGCTCAAGTGGGATAGCAACGATCGCGACGGCGCCGCGCGATATTACCGCAAGTGCGTCGACATCGGCGACGCGGCGACGGAGACCGCGCGCGGGCGCGTCGTGCTCGCCGGGGTCATCGCGGACGCGCGCGGGCAGCCGAAGCCCGACTTTGTGAGCGCGGGGACGCTGTGCGACCAGATAAAGGGTGACGCGACGATTAACTTCAACAAGACGACTGCGCGCTCGACGCCGCGCGAGGGCGAGGGCGCGATCGAACGCGAGGGTGAACGCGAAGACGGATCGGTCGACTGGGAAAGGACTCGAAGGAACGCGACCATTCGATTGGAATCCTCAGGGGTTGTCGTCAGCGGGAGAAAACCGGCTAGCCGGGAGGCGAATCGCAACTTCCGCATCGAGTCGAAGATCTTAGAGGAGGCTGGACTAAGTCACGATGAGTTCGACGCGCGGATGGACGTCGTGAGCAACGCGTGTTTTTCGTGCGGTGCGCGCGCGGCCGGGGTCGAGCGGTACTCTCAGTGCGGCGGGTGCCATCTCGTCGCGTACTGCGGGAAGGCGTGCCAAAAGGAGGACTGGAAGAAGCGTCACAAGGCGGAGTGCCGCCCGGCGAAAAGCTTTCGAGAGGGCGATTTGGTCGTCGTCGCGCCGATCAGAACGACTCACCCAGCCGGCGCTGACGAAGAGGTCACGGTGGTGTGCGGGATCGTCGCCGGCGACGTCGTCGGTGGGAAGGCATCCGTGAAGGTGAACTTCGACACGATCAGGGAATTCGAGGCGGGGCGACTGAGACGGCTGCCTCCGAGGGCGGCGCCGCCGCCGCCGTGACGAGAACTCGGCCGCGAACGCAAAGCGTCGGCCGTCGCTATTTAAGATAACTTACTCAACCCCGTCACGAACCCACAAACTCGGGCACGGGCAGCTTCGCCCTCTCGCGCGCTTCGTACCCCTCGACGTCCATCCCGAACGACGGCAGAATGCTCCGCACGCTCTCGAGGAGCTCGTCTCTCTCCGCCTCCCACCGCGTCCGCTCCTCCTCCGCCGCGCGCGCTTCCATGTCCAACGCGCGCTCCAAGTGCCGGTTCACCTCCCTCTCCATCTCGAGCTCGGACCGTAACGCTTCTACATCGTACGTTTCACTACCCTCCGGACCGTCGTACTCCTCGTCCGCGGTCTCGTCGCCGTTCGATCTCTTCTTATTCGCGGCGTCGAGCAGCGCTCGCGCGATGCGCAGCTCCGTGCGTAAGATTTCATTCTCTTCCCTGTACACCTTGCGCATCGCCTCCGTGGCCTTGTCCTTCGCCCGGAGCGCCGCGGACGCCATGCCGAGCGCGGCGTGAAAGTCGCGAAGGGAGACGCACCGCGCGTCGTCGTCGCTCGACCGCGACGGCGACGGCGACGGCGGCGCGACCGCGTCCGATTCGAAACCCCCCTCGCCGTCGTCCGCGACGCGGACGCGGACGCGGACGTCGTCGTCGTCGTCGTCGTCCGACGCCGGGATGCGCGTCTCCTCGTCCGGCGTCCCCGGTTGCCACGACGCCCGCGCGGACCGTCGCGAGGACGCGCGGCTCGCCGCGTCGTCGTACGCGTCCTCCTCCTCCTCCTCCTCCTCCGCGATGCGCTCGGCGTATCCCCGAACCGGGGTGGGCGTTCTCGCGTCCTCCTTCCACTTGGACTTGGCGTCGTTCCCCCACAAACCGCCCCCAGCTCTCGGGGTCGTCGACCCCGGGGTCCTGACCTCGAACGACGCGCACGACTCGGAGTCGAACGCGCTGTCGATCGGGTGGGACGATATGTCCAGCGACGACGGCGTGTCCATCGCGTCGTGCGTCGGCGCGCCGCAGAGATGGCGCCAGCAGAGATGTGTGGAGTTCAAAATCCTTCTCGGAGGAGCTGTCGCGCTGTCGCGGTCGCGTCCAGTCATCATCGGTTTCTCGGACGCCACTCCCCGACGCGCGCGGGCGCGGGAGCGATGCACTCGGGGTACGCGCACGCGCAGAGGCAAAAGCGCGCGCGGCAGCGCGCGAGGGACCGGCGCGATGGGATCAGCTCCCCGGCGCTCGTGTGCCTGTGCGGTGCGTCCCGACCCGACAGCCACAGCAGCCGGTGCCGTCTGGTCTCTTCTCATCAGGCGCCCCTCCCGACGTCCGCGCCCGCGCCGTGCCGTCTCGTCCTCACGCCCCTCGGCCCCATCGTCTCTCGCCTCCGCAGCGACGCTCCAGCACCTCGCGATGTACGCGCTCGTCGTCGTCCTCGCGTGGTACGTCTCCGGCGGCCGCACCGCGCCCTCGCCCGTCGCGTCGTCGTCGTCGTCGTCGCCCGTCGTCCTCGCGCCGTCGCCGACGTTCTGCGCGCGCCGCGATCCCATCGTCTGCGCGCACGGCACCGTCGGCTCCGCGGACTGGCCGCGGTCGATGGGCCGCCGCCCGTTCCCGAACACGGTCCCCGCGCTCGCGGCCGCGGTCGCCGCCGGCCACGAGTGCGTCGAGGTGGACGCGTCGCGCACCAAGGACGACCACCTCGTCGCGTTGCACCCGCGCGAGCTGAAGATGCTCACCGGCGGGCGCGTCGGGAACCCGGGGGATTTGACGCTCGCGGAGATCATGTCGCTGACGATGCCCGGCGCGAAGGAGTACCGCGTCGCGACGTTCGCGGAGGCGATGGCGGTCGTGATGAACAAAGGATTGACGCAGATCACGGTGGATTTCAAAGACGGCCCGCCGCGACGAGAGGAGGGGTTCGCGAGCGCCGTGACGCGCGAGATCGCGCGGCTCGGTCGGTCGCACGGGAGCGGGCGGTCCCAGTCCGCGACGACGGCGTGCCCGGAGTGCGTGTACTGGGGCAAGTCCGACGAGATCGCGCTCGACGTGCTGGAGCTGACTCGAGGCGACGCGAAGGCGCGTTCGTCCTCCGTCCGACGCTGGCTGGTTTCCTTACGACGGCGTTCGCGCGGTGAACGCCGTTCCTTATTAATAAGGACTTTCGCGAGCGTTTCTCTCCGCCCATCCCACGGTTTCGTTCAATCCCGACACGCCTCGATGCCTTTCAACTCCGCTTCTGACGCCTTTCGACTCCACCCCGACGTCGCCGCGTATGCACCCTACCCTCGCCCGCCCCAAGGTTGGATACTCGGTGGCCAACTTCTCGAGGGCGATCATAGACGCGGGGCTCCATCGGCTCGCGGGGCGCGAGGACGTGACGTCGCGCGCGTACGTCGCCGCCGCGCAGAGCGAGATGGCGTCCGAGGCGCTCATCGCGGAGGTCGCCGCGGCGACGGCGGAGGACGCGCCGCACGGAAAGACGCGGACGTACGCGTGGACGGTCAACGCGCCGGCGGCGACGGCGGCGGTCGTCAACGCCGGCGTGGACGGCGTGGTGACGGACGAGCCCGAGCTCGTCGCCAGGGTGGTTCGAAAGTTACGCGGGCGGTGTGGGAGCGGTGGGGGTGGGGATGGGGGTGGGGGTGGGAGCGGCGGCGGCGGGTGGTTCGCGAGGGGGGCGTCGAGCGCGGCGAAGGACGAGGCGCGGTGAGCTGCGTTAAGGGTAGACTAGTAGACCGACGAGTTCGCGGCGGGGTCGGCTAAGGAGGAGGGTCGCGTTCGCAATGGGGATCTAAATCGCTCGCGAGAAGCCAGTGGTCGCCGTTTCGTCTTTCCTTCCCGACTCAGACTATCAGATCAGCTCTTCTTCTGCGACGTCGTCCCGAACCCTCCGAACCCCATCATCGCGGCCATCTCCGGGTCGATCCCCTCGTCCGGGGCGTCCGCCATCTTCGCCTTTTTCTCCGCCTCTTTCTTCGCCTTCTTCTTCTCCGCCCGTCTCGCGCGGATCTCCTCCTCGTCCTCCTCCGCCATCCTCACGCGCTTGTTGAAGTCCACGACGCCGTTCTTCTTCTCTTCCGCCTTCTTGTTCTTGATCATCTCCATCCGCGCTCGGACTTGCTCCACGGTGCTTCGCTCGACGCGCATGCTCATTCCCATCGCCTTGGCCTGCTTCTTGCCGTTGATGTGGTCTAAATACGCGATGCTGTCGCGCAAGATGACGCCGGTCTGCTCGCACTTGAACCCTAAGCCCTCGCCCGTGTCTAAGTTCACGATCGTCTTCGTCCCCACTCGAGATTCGAGCTCCTTCTTGTAGTCTCGTTGGATCACCGAGTCCACGGAGAGCACCTTCCGCTCGACGATCGCCCCCGCGGGCGGGCGGATCTTTCCGCCGTTCTTCTCCTTCTCGTCCTCCAGGCGCTCGCGCTCTTTCGCTTTCGCCGCGTACTCCTCTTTGTCCCATTTTCTACGCTGCGTGTTGTCTATCGCTTGTTGCGGCGCCATCGCGAGCGACGAGATCTGTGAATCGCCCCGAGGTGCCGTAAAGCGCGAGGGCGCGTAGGGTTCGCCTTCGCGGCGCGCCGCGCGCGGGGTCCGTCGCGCGCGGGAGCGGCGGAGACGTCTCCTGGCGACGCGCGGGGGTCCGTGCGAGGGCGGGCGTGCGCGCGCGTCGACCCCGTGCGCGTGTGCGCGCGCGCGGACGGACTGAGGCGCCCGGCCGTCGCGCGGGGCGCCACAAACGCGAGATAGTGGTTCCTCCCCTTGCGCAGATCTTTCCACGGTGGCACCTTTTCAGGTCTTTTCGACGTCGACGGCCGCGCTCGCGCTGAGAAGCCGCCACTTCCGTCGACGCACGATCGACGCGCACGATGGCTTCTTTCGCGGAGGCTCCCGCCGGTGACATCGCCAAGGGTGCGTTCGCCGCTTCGTTTCCCTCGCGCGATCGCGCGATCCGCGCGTCGTCGCCGCCGCGCGCCTCCGCGCGCGCTGAGGCCCGCGCTGACCGACCCATCACGTTTTCTCTCCCACGCGCAGGCGCGAAGATATTCAAGACGAAATGCGCGCAGTGCCACGTCGCCGAGGCCGGCGGCGGCCACAAGCAGGTGCGCGTCCGCCGACGGCATCCCCTCGCGCGTCTCCGCGCGTCGCACGTCGCGGCGGCGTCGTCCGCGGTCGATCTCGACTCGTCCGCGCCGAGGGGAAAAACCCTCATCCGATCGTCCGATCGCGCCTCTCCCCAAGGGACGCCGTCCTGTCGGAGAACCCCCACAGCACGCGCGACCCCCGCCTCGGTCGTCGCCGGCGCGCGAGTTGCGTCGTCGCTCCGCCCGCCGCGGCCGTCCATCGACCGTCGAGCGAACCCTAACCCTCGAAACCTACCCCCCCACCCTAACCCTCACCCTAACCCGCGACGCAGGGCCCGAACCTCGGCGGCCTCTTCGGGCGCGTCTCCGGCACGACGGAGGGGTTCGCGTACTCCGCGGCGAACAAGAACAAGGGCGTGAAGTGGGGCGAAGACACGCTCTACGACTACCTCTTGAACCCGAAGAAGTACATCCCGGGCACGAAGATGGTGTTCGCGGGGCTGAAGAAGCCGCAAGACCGCGCGGATCTCATCGCGTACCTCAAGGACGCGACGAAGTGAGGAGCGCGCTCGAGGTGAGTCGGTCGGCGGCGGCGTCGCGTCGGCGCGGGCTTTGAAGGAAACGTTTTATTTTTTCGCGCCGGCGCGTCGTCGGCGCGACGGGAGGGCGGGCGAGCGCGCGAGCGCTCGGCGGCGGCGGACGCGACGAGGACGGGCTCGCGTTCTGGACTCGCAGAGGTAGCGGCGCGCGCGGGTCGTCCCTCGCGCGCGGTGGTCATCCGTCGTATGTTATTATCAATATCGAACCACTCGACGTCGAATCCCGCCTGCTTCAGCCCTCCTCAGCTCGCCAGTGCTTAAATCGTCGTCGCGCGCTCAATTATGCATTCGCATTCGCGTCCGCGCCCGGCTCGGCGCGCGCACGCGGCACCGCTCGCGCGAGATGAGCCGGTTCGACATGGACGTCGTCGAGCTCGAGATGGACGACGAGCTGTTCAACACCCCGAACTCGAAGACCGGCACGGAGGACGGCGACGGCCTCGAGCGCGACTCGGACGCGTCCGAGATCGAGGCGATCGCGCGGAGGTCGCCGTCGCCGATGAAGTCCTCGCACGTCGTGCACGTGCGTCACCCGAAGCTCAGCTTCAGGGCGCCGCTGCCGCTCGCGGAGGAGACCGCGTCGTCGGTGGCCTCGCGCGCGCGCGCGGAGGAGGTCGCGCGGCGCAGCGCGAGCGCGGGGAAGCCCGAGGTGGTCGGATCGTTGATGGGCGACGACGACGATTCTTCGTCTTCGTCTTCGGACGACAGCGACGAGGACGGCGAGGTCGAGCGGTTCAAGGAGCGCATCGGCGTGTCTCCCGCGGCGGCGGCGAAGAAGCCGGCGTCGCCCGACGCCGCGCCGACCGCGGTCGTCTCCGCGAAAATCGCGAAGGACGCGCGCGGGGAGGACGACATCGAATTCGACCTCCTCGTGGACGACGACGACGACGACGCCGCCGCCGCCGCCGCGCCGTCCTCGGGCGACGCCGCGATCGACGCCATCGACGCGATCGAGGCGAGGTACAAAGCCGAGGAAGCGTCCAGGCGCGCGACGGACAAGCTCGCGGAGAAGTTCCGAGACAGGCAGATGGATTTGGATCTGGGTTTGGGCGACCTCGACGTCGACGTCGACGTCGCGGCGGCGGCGTCGAGCGCGGCGGGCGCCGACGACTCCGACGACGAGTTCGACTACGCGTTCAGAGGCGAGGCGAGGACGGGCGAGACGCACAAGCCGTCGTTCGAGGCGAAGGCGATGCCGAAGGAGCTCGTGACGGACGTGAAGAAGATGCCGCTGACGTCGTTCGCGGAGGAGGAAGAGGAGGAAGAGGAGGAGGAGGAAACGCCGGCGAAGGCGCCGGCGACGGCGACGGCGGCGGAGCTCGAGGAAGCGGAGCAGGAGGCTGCCTTCGAAGAGGCCACGCAGAAGCACAGCGCGCTAGAGGCCGCGATTAAGGTCCAGCGAGCGAAGGAGGTCGTGAAGAAGAAAGCGCGCGGGCGGATCAGCGTGACGAAAGGGGAGGACGCGGAGGCGGAGGCGGCGGCGGCCATCGTCGCCGCCGCGGAGGCCAAGGAACGCAAAGCCGCGGAGACGAGGGCGAAAGAAGAAGCCGCGAAGAACCCGCCGAAGAAGAAGCCGTTGTACGTGAAGCCGTCCACCTCGAAGAAGAAGCTCGGGAAGCTCACGGCGCCGCCGCCGCCGGATCCGGAGCCGGTGGACGAGTGGGCGAGCGCGAACGAGGCGTTCGAGAAGGCGGAGGCGATGGCGGAGTCGCGGCTCGGGCAAAAGCAAAAAAGTCTGTCCAAGGCGCCGATATCGTACGCGGACGCGAAGGCGTACTTCGACCACGTCGACATCGCGGAATACCTCCCCACGATCGTCGTCGCGGACGAGCCCAAGTGCTGCGGCGGCGGCTCGAAGCTGACGGACGAAGCGCTGAAGAGGGACCGCGCGCGGATGTTCTCGGTGGCGAAGATGAAGCTCGACGATCACGACGCGACGCACCTGCGCGTCTTACGCACCGTCTACGCGCGCCTCACCGGCGCGTCCACGCCCGCGGCGCGGTTCGGGAAGCACTGGGAGGACGTCGGGTTCCAAGGGAACGACCCGGGGACGGACTTGCGAGGGTGCGGGATGCTCGGGATGGCGCAGCTGTTGATGTTTGTAGACGCGCACGCGTCCAACGCGGGGGCGATTTACGAGCTGTCGCGCGACGCGGCGCAAGAATTCCCGATGGCGCCGCTGTCGATCAACTTGACGCACATCGCGCTGAAGGCGGTCAGGAAAGGGCTTTTGAACGCGCGCGCGAAGGCGCTCGGGAGCGTGTGGAAGGCTGCGGACCAGTTTTACGTGGGCGCGTTCATAGAGTTTTACGACCGCTGGAAAGAGGGCGAGTGCACGATGCGAGACAGCGGGTTCGTGAAGGCGGCGCTCGAGGAGTATTTGCTGTCGAGGAAGGGGTGTAAGACGGCGCTGAAGTTGGCGTCCGAGCGGGATCTCCGCGCCGACCGCGGCGCGCGCGGGAAGAAGGAGGAGGACGAGGAGGAGCTGACGTTCGCGGACATTTGATCGTCGTCGTTGTATTCACATCGTAGCGTCGTAGTTGACAAGCCGTCGTTTCGTTCGCGCGGCGCGGGTTCATGCGAGAACGAACTCCTCGGGCGGCATGTTCAGCGGCGTCCCGAGCGGGGGCTCCTGGACGCGACCGGAGCGGCGCGCCTCCACGGCTTCCACGGAGATGACGACTTTGTAGACGCAGTGAGGCCCTTTGCTTGCGATACCTCGTTCGAGTTTATGCTCCTCTGTGAGCCGCGCGCGAACCGCGACGCACCCCGGCCACCGCGAGACCTCGGCCTCGAACGCCTTCCCCGCGTCCTTCGTGAGGTGGAAGTCGATGAGCTCTATGGCGGATGGATCGTTACGAATGTAACAATCGATCGACAGCGTGTCGTCGTCTTCCTGCGTCTCCACGGTCTTCTTTCGCTTCTTCCGAGGTCCGCGGTTCAGCTTCACGAGGAGAGCGAACGTGCCAGGGCCGTCGCAGTACGCGTCGTAGTCCTCGAGAGAATCCTTCTTGACCCTCGCGATCATCTCGCGGATCGGGCGCGCGTTTTCACCGCGGTCGAGGTACGCTTCGAACCGCTCGATGGCGTCGTCGAGCGCGGCGCGCGCCTTCGGCCCGCAGCTCGTGCGGTAGAAGAGGTCTCCTTCTTTGAACCCGCCCAACCCGACGGGGTACGCCAGCTTCTGCGCCACGCGCTGCGGCTTGGCGCACTCCAATTTCCATGCGAGATGTTGCGCGCGTCGCCAACGCCTCGGGATGCCCGTCACCTCGTCTTTCTCGGTAAAGTAGTTTGAATACATGACGCGCGACAGGAGGGGCGCGGCGGAAGAAGTGTCACTTCAAGCTGTGTCCGAGGGGCGCTTTCAAAACGAACCCTAAACGAAGTCGAGCGCGCTGCGAGTGGCTGTTCGCTGTCAAGCGCGACTCGCCTCCGCTCCAGCGTACTGATCGGAGGACAGCGCCCGCGACCGCACTCGCGTCGCGCGCGGAGTTACCCGTCGGCGTCCTCACGCGCGCCGCTCGCGTCCCACGTCGCGTTCCCGACGGTCGCGCGCGCGGATCGCGCTGAAATCGCGCGGCGCGCGCTCGACAATTCGGCGCGACAGAGGCGCGAGTTTTCGATCGGCGTCCGCCCGGTCGCCGAGCACGCGCGGGCGCGATGTACGGAGGAGGTGCGCGCTCGATCGCGCCTCGTCTCTCTTCTCGCCCGCGTCCACGGCGCGACGCGCGTCGTTCGATCGCCGCGCGTCCGTCCGCGCGTCCACCCCGCCCGCCGATCGCGCGTCCGATTCGCGACCTCCGCCGACCGATCGAAATCGCTAACCCTCGCGCCCTCGATTTCCCAACCCCCCCCCGCCCCCTCTCGATCGACGACAGATGAGGTCTCCGCGATCGTCGTCGACCTCGGGTCGTCCACGGTGAAGGCCGGGTACGCGGGCGAGGACACCCCGAAGGCGGTGTTCCCCTCCGCGGTCGGCTGGCTCGAGCGCGGCGGCGACGTCGAGATGAAAGAAGCGAAAGGATCGAAGCGCGGAAGCAAATCCAAGGGCGCCGCCGGCGACGCCGCCGCCGCGGCCGCCGACGACGGCGCCACGAAAGAATACTACGTCGGCGACATGAGCTACCGGCGGGACGGCATGGAGATGTGCTCGCCGTTCGACGAGAACGGCCTCCTCGAGGACTGGGACGTCGTCGAAGCCATCTGGGAGCACACGCTGAAGAAGCGTCTCGTCGTCGAGCCCAACGAGCACCCGATCTTGATGGGCGAGCCCGCGCACACGACGCGAGAGAAGCGCGAGAAGATGGTCGAGCTCCTCTTCGAGAAGCACAACCCGCCCGCGATCTTCCTCGCGAAGAACCCGTGCCTCGCGGCGTTCGCGACCGGACGCGCGACCGCGCTCGTCGTCGACTGCGGCGGCGGCGGGACGACGGTGAGCGCCGTGCACGACGGGTACGTTCTATACACTGGTTCCCATACGACCGCGTCGGCGTGGTGAACGCCGATCCTTAAGGACTTTGCCCGTCGCATCTCTCCGCCCACACCTCGCGTTCAATCCCCGCCCTCGACGCCTTTCAACTCCACCTGACGCCTTTCAACTCCACCCCGCAGGTACGCGTTGACGAGCGCCGCCACGCGATCGCCGCTGGGCGGCGATGCCATCACGGACATCGTGCTCGAGTACCTCGAGAAGAGCAAGAAGACGCCGGTGCGGCCGAGGTACGAGTTTAAGCGCGCGCCCAAGGGGGACGGCGA
This sequence comes from Micromonas pusilla CCMP1545, assembly GCF_000151265.4. Taxonomy (NCBI): domain Eukaryota; kingdom Viridiplantae; phylum Chlorophyta; class Mamiellophyceae; order Mamiellales; family Mamiellaceae; genus Micromonas; species Micromonas pusilla. Next base: position 780,797 of record NW_003315889.1, on the reverse strand, counting down.
GTCGTTCACGATATCGGACGTGAAGTGTCCGAAGACGAGCGCTGGGTATCGGCTGTTTAAGCAACGCGAGATCGCCGCGGATCTGAAGGAGACGGTGTTCCGGCTGTCCGACCAGACGTTCTCGGAGGAGGACAACCAGAACATTCCCGCGGTGTCGTACGAGCTGCCGGACGGGAACGTCATCGATATCGGCGTCGAGCGGTTCAAGATCCCGGAGCTCCTCTTCCAGCCGCACCTGATCTCGTCGCTCGGGTTGGGGAAGGACGCGCCAGATCTGACCGACCCGGACGGCTCCCCCGCGAAGGGCCTTCCCGCGCTCATCCTCGAGACGATCAACAAGTGCGACGTGGACGTTCGCAAGGACCTGTTCGGGGGCATGATCCTCGCCGGCGGCGGGTCTCTGTTCGGGTCTCTGCGGGAGCGGTTGGAGGCGGAGCTTCACGACGCCGCGCCGACGAACGTGCGGGTGAAGGTGACGGCGAGCGCTAACAACGCGGAGCGGAAGTTCACGACGTGGATCGGCGGGAGCATCCTCGCGTCGCTCGGGTCGTTTCAGCAGATGTGGATGAGCAAGCAGGAGTACGAGGAGCACGGCGCGACGTTGATCCATCGCAAGTGTCCGTAGTTAGAGAGAGCGAGAGAGAGGACGCCGTCGTCGAATGAACATACTTCACATTTTGCTCATCAGTCTGCACGCGCACGCATCGTCGACGACGAAACCGCCAGCGCCAGACTGATGAACCTTCGCTTCGTCGCCGTTGATCGTTTCTTCCGCCCGCGTCGTCGTCATTCCCGCGAGCGCTCGGCGGTGCGGGTATCACGCACGCAAGATGGCGCGCAATGAAGAGAAAGCGAACGTGCGTCCTCCCTCCGCGATGCCTCCCTCGCGAACCCCTCGCGGCGTCGTCTCGACCGCCCCCGCGCGCGTCTCGACGAACCCTAACCGAGATTTCCGCCCCCTTCCTCCCTCTCTCTCTCCCTCGCGCCACAGAACATGTTCAACCGCTGGACCGCGGGGAAGCAGGCGGCGCTTCGCGGGGAGAAAGCACGGCGGCCGTACCTCGCGAGCGAGTGCAAAGACTTAAACTCCGCGGACAAGTGGCGGCAGGACATCCTGCGCGAGATCGGGAAGAAGGTGATGGACATCCAAAACGCGGGACTCGGCGAGCATCGCATTCGCGATCTGAACGACGAGATCAACAAGCTGATTCGCGAGAAGCACCACTGGGAGAAGCGCATACTACAGCTCGGCGGTCCGAACTACATATCGCAGGGACGGCGGATCGCGGACGAGGAGAAGGGCGAGGTCGTGGGCAGGCCGGGCGGGTACCAGTACTTTGGCGCGGCTAAGAATCTCCCCGGAGTGAAGGAGCTCTTCGAAAAGCCGAAACCGCGGACGGTGCGACGCTCGAGAGCGCAGATGTTGAAGTGCATCGACTTAGATTACTACGGCATGCGCGACGAGGAGGACGGGACGCTGGTGAAGCTCGAGGCGGAGGCGGAGGAGAAGTTGCGCGCGAAGAAGATCGCGGAGTGGGAAGCGAAGCAGAGAGAGATCGAGGCCATCACGGGGAAGCGGAAACACGACGGCGACGGCGACGACGGCGTCGCGTTCGGGTCCGAGTTTGTCGCGCACGTGCCTTTACCGGATAATAAAGACATCGAAGCGCTCGTGCTCGCGAAGAAGAAGAAAGACCTCCTCGCGAAGTACGCGAGCGAGGAGTTGCAAGCGGAGGAGGCGGAGGCGAAGAGCATGCTGAACAAGGCGCCGTGAGTGCGTTCACCCTCGTCGGCGGCGGCGCGGCGTACCGTAGTTCGCTGATGGGCGGGTTTTCATTCAATTCACTTCACGCGCGACGTGGTCACAAACTAAACGAAACGATCGCGATCATCGCGTCGCTCGTCTTCTCCCCTCGTCCGTCCTCGCCCTACCCCAACCCCGCGAGCGAGTCGATGATGATCTTGTACCCCTCCGCGATCGTCCCGCCTCGTCTCGCCGTCTTCGCGACGTCGACTGAGGGTCGTTCCATACAAAGCGATGGCGGGGTGGAGTTGAAAGGCGTCAGGTGGAGTTGAAAGCAAGGCGGGCGGGGATTGAAAGCGAGAGGTGGGCGGAGAGACGCGCCGGGCAAAGTCCTTAAAGATCGGCGTTCACCACGCCAACGCGGTCGTATGGGGACCAGTGTATAGAACGCGCCTAGGTCGTCCGTCCCGAGATGCTTCGACAGGAACAACAGGAGGTGAAAGTCTCTCAGTCGAGCGGAGTACTCCATTCCGCTCTGCGACAGCGAGTCCTTCAGATCCTCCATGGTCTGTATCGGATGCAGACGGTTCTCGATCGGGAACTTCGTGCTCAGCGCGCCGCTGTGGTCCTTGATCGGCACCGCGACGAGCCACCGGTCGTTGTCGACTTCCGTCACGTCTTTGCTCACGCCGTCGGCGACGATGACTTCTTTCGTCATGCGCGTCAACCCGCGGTCCTCGCACGGCTCGTCGTGGAACCACCCGTCGGCGTACAGCCTGACGCACTGATCGCTGACCTGAAACGGCTCGAACGATACCTGCGGTCCCTCGTCCTCGTCCTCGAGCATCATGACCACGGCGGTCACGAACGTCGTCTTCCCGTCCTTCTTCTCGGCGCCATCCGCCGCCGCCGCCGCCGCCGCCGCGGCCGCCGCCGCCGCCTGCCGCTTCGCCATCTCTCTCACCTCGAACGCGCTCAAGGTAAACTTCCTCGGCTTCGTCGTCGTGATGTTAAACACGCAGCCGACTTTCTGCATCCCGAGCGCGCTCGCGAGCGCGTCCGCGCGCGCGTCCTCCTCGGATCCCTCCGAGATTATAAACGCGTCCTCCGATCCCTCTTGCTCCGGCTCGTATATCGCGTCCACGAGTACCTCGCCGGCGTCGTTCACGGTGCCGTACATCCACCCGAACCGCATCTGGTTGAACCCTAACGTCCCGTTGACGTACTGTTGGAACGCGTTCGCCGCGTGCGCGTCGAACGACACGGACGCGCAGTTGGGCGTCTCTTGGCGTTCGACGCGCGTCTGCGCGGCGATCATCGCCTCGACGGTCATCTTTCCTCCGCGGAGTTCGCTGCGATGCGACGCCGCCGCCGTCGGCGTCGGCTCGCGCTCGACGGAGTAGGACAAGTACACGATGCTGCCGTGGTCGATCCCGAGCTGGCGGACGAGTTTCGCGTCCTTCGCGCGCGCGGGCGCGAGGTCGTCGAAGTCTTCCGCGCGCGCGTTCGCGAGGAGGAGCCCCTGATTGAGCGAGAGCGTCTGGTCCTCCTGCGGCACGCCGTACTCGGTCTCGATCTTCTCCCGGAGCTGCCGCAGCGTGCAGTTCGCGTCCACGGTCAGGCGCTCGGTGCCGTCGCGCGTGCGGATCCGCAGGAGGAGGGGCATCGCGCGCGTGACCCGGCGAGGGGGCGCGCGCGGATCTGATCTGACCCGTCCGCCCTTTACTTTTTCGTCGAAAAGCCGCGCCAGGTGCTCGCGCGCGCGCGCGGCCAGGCGGCTCTGCTCGCCGCGGAAAAAATAATTCGACGGGGGACGTTTCGCGGGGGCGACGCGCCGGCTTCGTTCGCGACCGATCAAACGCGCGAGGGCACGAGACGAACGCGGGCGCGAGCGTCATAAAATACGTCGCACACATTCCATCGCTACCGACGAGAGCGCGCCGCGCGACGGAGCGCGTCCGGTCGCCGCCGCCGCCCGCGGGTTCCGCCGCCTCCCACCCTCCTCACCTCCCGCGTCCGTCGTCCCGTTCGATCGTCGATCAATCGCTGTCGTATCTATCGTCCCACGGCTTCGGCGCGCCGTACACGAGCGTGTTCCACTCCTTCTTCTTCTTCTTGACGTTGATCCACCGGTCCAACTTCGGGCCCTCTTTGAACCCGCGGACGGTGACAGCCACCGAGCGGTGCACCGTCTCGAGCGAATCCATCGGCGGATCCTCCACGATCGCGGCGGTGACGGTCCAGTGCGGGAACTTCCTGAGCCAGTTCATGACGCCGAGCTCCTCCAGGGTTTGCGACTCTTCTTCTTCCGCGTCCTCTGTCATTTCGCCCTGGTAATATCTGCGACGCGACGCGATGGACGACGCGGTCGAGGGAGGGGCGGGAGCGGCGACGTCAGCGGGTTTAGGAGAGGCGAAAAAAAAAAACGACTGGATTGATTCGCGTTCGGACGACGCGCGGTTCGGCTCGCTCGCGCGTCGTCGTCGTCGTCGTCGTCGTCGTCCGCGCGACGGTCGACGCCCCCCTCCCCGCGCACCTTCCGATCGGACGGTCCATCCACATGAACATCACCATGTCCACGGGCACGCCCTCGATCTCCGCGAACGCGTCCTTGACGCTCGCGAGCGTGTCCGAGCCGTCCTCCGCGACCTCGACGACGCGTCGATGCACGAGGTGCTCCACGGACCAGTGGTTGCTCCACGCGTGGCAGACTTTGATCGTGAGCGGGACGCGCTTCGCGGCGGCGGGCGCGCCGGCGCCGGAGGACTCGGGCGCGGGAGCGGGCGACGGGATCGTCTCTGCGGTCATCTCGGCGCGCGCGGGATGGTGTGCGGCGACGCGCGCGATGCCGCGATGCCGGGGTAACGCCGGTGAAAACGCCCGGGAGGCGATCGGGCGTTTCTCCCACAGCCGGCTTGGAACTCGCGGGGGGTGATGCGCGATGAAAACGAATAATTTTCCTTTCAAATAACCTAACAACTTACAACGACGTTGTAGACCAAGCGACTTTCAAGCCAAGCCCTGGGGTCAAAGTCGCACCCCTGGCGTACGAACGAAGGGCAAAACTGTCGGTAACAGGGCGTTCGCGCGCTTTCATCAGATATCTCCAGAATCGCGCCCGCACGCACACGAACCGCGCCCCCTCACGACCGCGCTTCGCCATGGGCAGGAGGAGAGAAGGAAATGAGAATGCCATCATTGGAATGTGGCGCAGGCTGGACGTCAGTCTCGTGTACGAGAGGGATTCCACCGGGCCCGCGCGGATCATGGGCGACCCCACCCGCAACAGAGAGCGGGCCGTGTACACGGTGCGTCGTCCGAACACGATCTCGAAGCGATCTCGAAGCCCCCCGCGCGGAAGACGATCGCGCTCGCGCTCGCGCGATCGACGCGGGAGTCGAGTCCGCGCCGAGGTGGTCTCCGCGCGTCAAATTCCCTTCCGAAGCGGACTCGAACGCGGACTCGAACGCGACGATTCGTGCGGTTGAACGACCGATCGCTTCATCTTCGCTTCGCAGTCCAACGTGCTCACGTTCGCGTTCCCCCGCGTTATTTTTCCCTCCCCCTCCCCTCCCACCCTCCCTCCGCGTCTGTTCTCGCGTTCTCATCAGGTTTACTGCTCTCCCGAGCACAAGGTCGGCCACGTCTTCTCGCTCGTCGCGAGGAAAGAGCAGCCGCCCTCGTGCGCGCTGACGCACTGCTTGAAAGCGCGGTTCCTCCCGTGCGGCTTCTGCCTCGCGATCAACATGTACAACTGGATCGCCGTCGTCGCCGGCCGCGAGCACGAAATCAACAACGAGCTGTACGAGCTCCCCATCGGGGAGTTCGCGAAGAGTAACTTCATCCGCATCAAGTTCAAGGCTGACTTCTACCAGTGCATCACCTGCCCCTGCGCTTGGCCGTTCGTTGTCTTTAATAAAGCGGTGTTGTGCAAGTGCAACCCGTGGAAACATTACGATCACTTGAACTACGACAAGCCGCGGTGGAGCGACAACGACGGGAGGGTCTCCGCGGGCAGGTACATAACCCCGGGGAACTTTTTCAAGACGCCGTCGATGAAGGCTCCCGCGAAAGGCGATGACCCGATCGAGAAGATCTCCGCGCTGAAGAAGCTCTACGACGCGGATGCGATCGACAAGGAGGAGTACGAGACGGCAAAGGCGGCGCTCTTGAAGCAAGTAGTCTAAAAAGGTACATCGCGCGCGTTCAAGTTCTGCACTGCGTAACTATGACGGTATAAGTCCCTAAAGAGCACGGCGGCGGGGGATGGTGAAATAACGTTGAGTTTGTTTATGATACTCGTAAGTTGTTAGTTGAGTTGAAGAATGTGGCTTGTTGAGTTGAAGAATTGTGCGTTGAATTTAATACGACAACCCATGGTGAACATCTTGAAGCAAGTCATACTGTATCATCTAGGTGCACGCATCGCTCACGCGCACGTCTTCAAGTAATCGCGCACGCACGCCTCGTAGTTCGCGCACCCGCCGTCATCCCCACCCCCCGCGTCCAACGACGGAATCCTCGACCCCCCGTTCCCTTTCCCGCCCCCGCCGCACGCGCCGACGCGCGCGACGCCCTCTTCCTCCGCCGCCGCGGCGACGGCGGCGGCGACCTTCACCGCGGCCTCTTTAATATACCCCGTGGGCGGGTACGCCGCGCCGAGCTCCAAACGATCTGCGCTGACCTGCGACGCGAGGCTGCGCGCGGCGGCGAGGAACATCCCGTCCGTGACCGACGACGCGCCAGACGCCAGCGCGCCGAGCGCGACGCCGGGGAAAATAAACGCGTTGTTCGCGAAGCCGGGTTCGTAACGCTCGCCGCCGTACGTTACAGGCGCGAATAATGTCCCGCTCGCGAATATCGCCTTCCCTTTTGACCACTGGTACGCCTGCGCCGCGGTGCACTCCGCTTTGCTCGTCGGGTTGGACAGCGCGAAGACGATCGGCCGCGGCGTCGCCGCGCACATCGCCTTCACGATTCCCTCGGTGAACGCCCCGGGCTGCGCCGCGGCGCCGACGAGCGCGGTGGGTTTTAACGCCCTCACCGCGTCGGTTAAATCTTTCGTCGGGCGCACGCCGGCGACGCCCGCGTGCGCGAACGGCGCCTTATCCGCGGATATAGCGTCCTCGCGGCCGTCGACGACGAGCCCTTTGCTGTCGAACAGCCACACTTTTTTCAGCGCGTCTTCCCTCGCGACGCCGTCCTGCACGAGCGCATCCACTAGCAGCGACGCCGCGCCGACGTTCGCTTGCCCGGCGCCGAAGAACAGCACGGTCTGCTCGCTCAGCGGCGCGGCGGTTCGTTTCCCGTCCGCGGCGATTCGAAGCGCCCCGAGGATGCCCGCGACGGTCACCGCCGCGGTGCCTTGGATGTCGTCGTTGTACGTGCGCACGCCCTTCTTCTCTCGAAATCGCTTCAAGTTTCGAAACGCGTTTCGCGGGGCGAAATCCTCCCAGTGCACGATCACGTTCTCGCCGTACCGCGCGCGAATCGCGTCCACGGTCTCGTCCAGGAGTCGATCGTACGCCTCCCCTCGCTCGCGCGGCTGTTTCAAACCCACATATAACGGATCACCCATGAGCGTTTTATTATTCGTCCCGACGTCCACGTGCACCGGAAGCAACCACTCCGGTTTGACCCCGCACGCCGCGTACACCATGCTCTTCCCCGCGCTTATCCCCATCCCGTTCGCGCCTTGGTCGCCCAACCCGAGTATGCGCTCGCCGTCAGTTATGACCGCGACGCGGACGTCCGACGACGGCCAGTTTTGAACGAGCGACGGAACCCGCCCCGCGTCGGCGATCGAGACGTACAGCCCCGGCGGCCGCGGCGACAGCGTGCCAAACCGCAAACACGCGTCGCCGACGGTGGGGGTGTACAAGACCGGCAGAAGCTCCTCCGTCTTCTCCTCCAGGAGCGCGTAGAACGTCGCCTCGTCCGTGCACTGAAGCGACACGAGCTGACGATATTTCGCCATCGCGTCGTCGCCGCACGCGTCGAGCGCGGCGACGGCGCGTCGAACCTCGATCTCCGGCGTCGCCGCCGCGGCGGGGAGGAGGCCGTCGAGCGCGCGCGTCGTCCGGTCCGCGGTCGCGAGGCCGTTGTACACGCGCGGGTCGTGCAGAGCGGCGTACCCCACCGCGCTCGAGCTCGTCAAGGCGGACGCCGCGGGCGCGACGCGTGCGGCGGCGGCGGCGGACGACGACGACGACGACGCGAGCGAGGCCACCTCGGACGGCGTCGCCGCGATGGACGGCCGCGGGGACGTCGCCGCGGCGGCGGCGGCGGCGGCGACGCTCGCGGGGGTGAGCGCGAGCATCGCGCGACGCGACGCGCGGAGCGGGGCGGTGGCGTCGGCGGCGGCGGCGTCGTCTTCGTCCTCCGCGTTCTCCGCGACCGTCGCCGTGCACGGGGGGGAGGAGGAGGAGGAGGAGGACGCGGCGACGCGACGACGACGAGGATGCCGACCTCTCGACGCCGGGGCGCGACGGCCGGACGGCGACGCGGCGGCGTCCGCCCGGACGCCGCGCGCGACGCCGCGAGCGGGCGCGATGGAACACGACGCCGCCGACGCCATCGTCGTTCGATCGCGACGCGACGCGCGGAGGAGAGTGGAGCGAGCGTGGCGCGGCAGCGCGGGGCGCCGAGGGCGTGGGGAGATCCTAAGTTTATCCGCAGTGCCACGCGACGCGACGCCACTGGACGACGAACAGAACCCGGTGGGTTGGCGTTCACAAGCACTCTGCCTGGCAGAAGCGAAAAAAAAGATCGATCTACTGGTACTCCTCTTGGTGCTTCACGTGCATGTTCTTGTAGAACGAGTCGATCTTCGTCCAGTCCGGGGCGCCGACCTCCTTCGCGATCGCCTCCATCGCCTCGCGCGTCGGGTACGGCTCCTCTTCGTACTTCTTCATCATCATCTGAATGAACTGCGCGCGGCGCGGATTGTTTTTTTTTGGTTCGGTCGGTTCCCTCAGTTTTTTTGGCAGCGAGCGACGACGAGATCCGTCCGATCGACGCGCGAGCGGCGCGAACGAAGACGACGACGACGACGACGAGCGGCGCGCACCTCTTGCCCTTGGTTCGTGAACCAGAGCCCTTTCGTGGGGTAGAACATGTACTCCGGACAGAGCGACCCTGCGACGACGACGACGTCGACGACGACGGGACGCGATGATGAGAAGAACGACGCGGGGGAGGGAGGCGGACGGGCGGACGGCGGGGAGAGACGCTCGGTCGACGACGCCGCGCGCGCGACGCACCGAGGTAGGTCACCCGGCCTTTGCCGGAGTCCTTATCGAAGAACGTGATCGAGGGCGCGCATGGATCCATGGTCGCGAGCGGCGGAGCGAGGGCGTGGCGACGACGTGCGCGCGCGGCGTGGAAGTGGACGCGGCGTCCGGAAGCTCGAGCGTTTTTTCATCGACCGTTTCGTCGACGGTCGACGCGTCTCATCAGTCTCGACGGACGGATTTTTCCTCGGTCGAGACGAGCGAGGGAGCCGTGGCGGCGCGTCGTGGCTCCTCGGGGCGTCCGCGCGGCGGCACTCCCCGCGCCGCGCTCTCGACGTCATGAGTCGCATCCTCCCGTCGCCGCATAGCGCGATCGAACTCGAGACCTGCCGACGGCGACGCGCCGCCGCCGCCGCCGCCGCGCCGGCGGCGGCGACGACGCCGACGCCGACGCCGACGCCGACGACCGCGCCGGCGAAGCGCAAGCGCGCGCGCCCGCCGAAGAGCGAGAACGTCGTCACCGCGTCGTCCGCGCCGCCCGCGCCGCGCCCGCGCGCGGCGGCGGCGACCGTCGCGCGCGTCGGCGGCGCGCGACGACGCAAGAGCGCGCCGGGGAAGCTCCAGAAGAAGACGACGCCGACCGACGACGACGACGACGACGACGACGACGACGACGACGACGACGACGTGCGCGCGGACCCTCGACTCGGCCGACTCGTCCGCGTCCTGCGACGGTCCATGCGCGGCGACGGCGAGGTCCGCGCGCGATGGATCGACGGCGTGACCACGGAGCGCGTCAGAGAGGCGTCGTCGCGACCCCCGCGAGCGCGAGCGCCTTCGCGGGTCGATCGACGCCTGTACTTTGTGTGCGTCGGGTCGTTCGCGTCCGCGGAGGCGGCGCAACGCGCGTTCGACGTCGTCGAGGCGAACGGCGGGGACGTGCCGTTCATCCCCGAGCCGTTGGATCTGAGAGCGATGGAAGAGGACGGGACGGTGGAGTACCTCGACCTGGAGGAGTACCCGCACCCGAGAGAGACGGAGAGGGCGGCGGGGGCGGCGGGTCCGCCGCCTTTGAAACGTTTGGCGGGGGGGGAGCCGCCGCCGCCGCCGCCGCCGGCGGCGGTCGCGGCTGCGGGTATTCACGCAGGCGGCGGCGCCCCGGTGTCGAGTCCTGCTCGCTCGCGCTCGAGCACGGTCGTCGTGGCCGGCGCGGAAGAGGACTCGCGCGCGCCGTGGACGCTCGTCACGAGGGAGGTGATCGTGGCCGAGGCCGAGGCGCGATCGCGATTTCGCGGCGGCGGCGGCGGCGGCGGCGTCGTTGACACGCCGCCCGCGTTACTCGGGTCCGTGGCCGCGCGCGTGGACGCGCTCATCGCGGACGTGTGCCACGACGTCGCGGAGGAAGCATTCGCGGAGACGTCCACGGCCGCGGCCGCCGCGGACGCGATCCGCGTCGCCGCGGAGGCGAGGACGAACGAGTTGCGCGCGGCGGCGGCGGCGGCGGCGGCGAGACGCGAGGAGAAGACGCCGACGCTGACGCCGACGCCGACGCCGACGCCGACGCCGACGCCCGGGAGCGTCCTCCCCAACACCCCCGCCGTCGCGCGCGCGCGCGGGGGCGCGACAAAGGACGCGAACGCGACGCGCCTGAGCCCGGCTCCCGCGGAGATGGGAGATATGGAGGAGCAGGCGCCGCTCGCGGAGGCGTCCGAGCCTCTGCGCGACGACGACGACGACGACGACGACGACGACGACCGCGGCGGCGAGGCGCCGGGACCGCGGCGACGGCTGGCGGACGCGGCGACGCAGACGGACGACCCCGACGTCGTCGTCTCATCGTCGCGCGAGAGCGCGCGGTGGGCGCTGGAGGAGATGCGCGGCGCGATCGTCGAGGCGCGCGACGAGCTGCGAGCCGCGATTCGCGACGTCGGCGGCGGCGTCGCGGCGTCGGCGGCGGCGGCGGAGAAAGCGACGCGCGCGCTGCGGCGCGACGTGCGGTGGCTCGCGGGCGCGGGCGCGGGCGCGGGCGCGACGACGGGGGGTGGGGGGATGGCGGCGAGACCGTGCGGGGTGACCACGAGCGCGCCCGCGTGATGCGAAGGGGACGACGAGACGACGACGACGACTGGCGCGCGTTGCGTTGAGACGAGACGACGAAAGAGCAGAACACGACTCCTCGCGTTTGGTTCTTCGACGAAAAAGAACAGAACAAAAAAGTGCACCGCATCCGCCGACCAAAACCCAGCCTCGCGCGTCCCGTCACTCCGCGCCGCGCGCACGGTCGACGCTAGCGCGATGTCGCACGCGTCGGTCGCGCGGCTCCCCGGAGCGGTATGGGTCGGACGCGCGGGCGTCTCGACGCGCGCGCGTCGCGACGTCCCCGCGCTCCGCGCGTCGCGGCGATGCCTCGGAGACGTTCGAAATCTTCGAGCGCGTCGGGAGGGTGATAAAGCGCCTCGACGCCGCGTCGATCGCGGCGCGGCGGCGCGTCGCGACGTCGTCGCGATCGCGTCGCCGCCGTCGTGGGGCGCGTGGAATCCGACGCCGTCGACGACCGACGTCGTCCCCGGCGGCCTCGCGTCGTCGCTCCCGACGAACCCGTCGGCGCCGTCGTCGTCGTCCGCGCGCTCGTCGCGACGCGGCGTCGCGACGCGGGCGCTGCCTTTCGCGCTCGCGCCCGTGCTCGTCGCGCGCGCGCTCCTCGCGTTCATGTGGTCCTCCATCGCGGCCGTCCTCGCGGACCGGGCGCTGTCGCTCGCCATCTTCGGCACGTGCGCGGTGCTGATCGCGCTCACCGCGGTCAGATACGCCGGGTTCAAGCCGAGGGTGACGCTGTCGCGCTCGACGCGAATGGCGGCTCTCGTCGCGGCGTCGCCGACGATTCACAGACCGCTGCGGCCGCCGCTTCTGTTGCAGTGGAGCGTCACGCAGCTCGCGGCGTACCTGCTGAAGCAGAAGTTCGTCCCGAACGTGACGTGGCGGCGGACGCTCCTGGACACCCCGGACGGCGGCGAGATCGCCCTGGACTGGTACCAAGGCTGCGACGCGGACGACGCGAAAGGACTCCGACAGGTGAGTTCTTAGCACACTGGTCCCCATACGACCGCGTTCGCGTGGTGAACGCCGATCCTTAAGGACTTTGCGCGTCGTTTCTCTCCGCCCATCACCCCTCGCTTTCAATCCCCGCCCTCGGCGCCTTTCAACTCCGACTGACGCCTATGAACTCCACCCTGACATCTGCTCGTATGGAACGACCCTCAGCCGAACCGCCTGCGCGACGACGCGCCGATCGTGTGCGTGATGCACACGCTCACGGGCGTCGCGGACGACTTCGTCATGCTCGCGCGCGCGGCGACGCGCCGAGGGTTCCGGATCGTCGTCATGCTTCGACGCGGACACCTCGGGCGGCCGCTGCGGACGCCGCGGTTCAATCTCCTCGGCTGCGTGGACGACCTGCGCGTCCACCTCGACGGGATCCAGGCGGAATTCCCGAACGCGCCGCTGTTCGGATACGGCGAGAGCGCGGGGACCGGGCTCGCGGTGCGATACAGCGGCGAGAGCGGGAAGAAGAATCGCTTCGCCGCGGTGGCGTGCGTGTGCCCGGGGTACGACACGACCGAGGGCGGCGCGTTTTCGCGGTTCGAGCCGCTCCTGGATAAGCACCTGCTGCTCAGCGTGAAGAACATGTTCCTGCGCGCGAACGAGCGGCTGCTGATGTCCGCGTCGGGGCTCACGCCGTCGTACGTCGAGTGCATGGCCGCGCCGGACATGGCGGAGCTCCAGCGAAGGCTGTTCGGGATCGAGGGGTATCCGAGTTTGGAGGCGTATCACTCGGCGACGAACCCGATGGGACCCGTCGAAGGCATCGCCGCGCCGTTGCTCGTCATCAACAGCGACGACGACCCGATATGCGCGCCGTCGAACGTGGACGATAACCTCCACGCGTTCGACGTCACCGCGCCGAGGGCGCTCGTGCGCACGCCCGTGGGAACGCACTGCTGCTTCTACGAGGGAAAGACGATCACGCCGAGGAGCTCGTGGGCGCACGACGCGTGCCTCGACTTCTTCGTCGCCGTGTGCGACGAGCCGAGGTACGAGCGGCGGCGGCGGCCGAAGGGGAAGCGCGTGTCGAAGCGGCCGCGGAGGAAGCCGATGGGGGTCGACAATAACGCGGTGGAGCTGAAGAAGCCGGCGCCGACGCTCGTCGGCGCGGGGGGGAACGAGAGGATCAAAGCGGGGGATATCAAGCCCGTCGCGCGGTCCGTGAGGTTCAGCGTCGACGCGGAGCCGAAGCGGCGGAATCGCGGGCGAGGGTCCGGACACTCGCCCTCGATGCCGAAGGACGGGATGGACCGTCGGTGACGAGGGCGATTAAAACGCGGGGGCGAGGCGAGGCGCACCCGACCGAGAGATTTCGTGTGATTTTTTGGTACCAGACGGAAGTTCGGAAGTACGTGTAGACTAAGTTAAAACCTGTACGAGTACGAGTAAGTTATTCATCCGTGGACGCGTCCATCCGTGGCACACATGCAAGTACTGTATGTTTTGGCACCCCGAGGAAAAAACAAAAAAAATGGTTCTTGTCATTCAATACAACACCTATAATGGGCTACGTGTACAACCCACCCCCTCATCGCGCGTCAAACGAGTCCGCGGAGTCCATGCTCGCGCCGATGTCGACCGACGCGGACGAAGGCTTCGCGTCCCTCGTCAAGATGTCGCTCGTGTCCACGCCCTCCATCGCCCCCGCGCTCAAACTTCCCGCCGCCAAGTTCCCAACCTTCCCCGTCCGCGTCGCCTCCACCTCGTACACGACGGCGCACGCCTCGTCGAACGTCTCCGAAACCCCAACCTCGCAACCCTCCGTGTTTAGCTCCGGCCCCGCGATCTTCAGCGCGACGTCAACGATGACGGGCGTCAGCGCCATGGACGCGATGACGACGACGACCAGGAGCTCGTCCAAGTTGGCCGGAAACAGCGACCCCGCGGACCCGCTCGTGGCTTGCCCGAAAATCACAAAGGCGAACTCGCCGCCTTGCGACATGAACGCGCCCGCGACCAAAGCCTCGCGCCACGTCAGCCCGGTGAACGGCCCGAGCGCGGTGACGACCCCGGTCTTGACGACCATGAGCGTCAGCGTCATCGTGGCGACGATGGGGAACATGTCGATCGCGAGCGGGAGGTCGATGGTCGTGCCGATGGTGACGAAGAAGAGCGACAAAAACAAACCCTTAAACGCGCGGAGCTCCTTCATGATGTCGTGCGCGTACGGCGTCCCGGCGAGGCATAAACCGGCGAGGAACGCGCCGAGGGAGTCGCTGAACCCGATCGCGCTCGTGGCGTTCGAGAACCCGAACAGCACGAGCAGCGAGCACGCGACGAAGACGTCCGTGCCGCATTCCAACTGCACGATGGTCTTGTACAGCCAACACGCGGCGAAGTATCCCGCGTAGGATAACACCCCGAGGTCCAAGAAACTCGTCGCCGTCTCCGCGGCCATGATGCCGTAGTCCATCTCCATCGCGCCGCCGCCGGCCGCGGCGCTGACTTGCAGGGACTGAAGCAGAGGGAGCAGAATGATGAACGGGACCACCGCGAGGTCTTGGAACAGCAACACGCCGAGCGACGCGGTGCCCACGCGCGTCGGCATCATCTTCTTATCGCTCAGGAGCTGCAACCCCAACGCGCTGGAAGACAGCGACAGCGCGAACCCGATGACGACCGCCTGAAGCGAAGAGTTAATCTGCAGGATGTCCACGTCCGTGTTCTGCACGAACCCCAAGACTTTCGTCCCGATGGCGTCCCCCGCCGGGAGCAACGCCGCGGCGAAGAGCAAGTTGACGAACAACACCTGGTTCAACCCGAGCCCGAACGCGTACTTCCCGAGCGCCTTCAATCGCGACACGCTCAGCTCCAACCCCATCTCGAACAGCAAGAACTGAATCCCGAGCTCGCAGAACTGGTCCACCTCCTCGTTCTCGCTGAATAAACCCTCCTGGTTCAGCAGGAGCCCGACGCCCAAGAACCCGAGCACGGGCGAGACGTTGAGATACTTGCACAACGGCACCACCGTGACCACCGACGCGAGCAGAAGCGCGAGGTCGACGTCAACGCTGTTCACCACCTTGTCCCACTCCGACGCGCTGATCGTCGCGCCCTGCGACGCTTCGTTCTGCGTCGTTCTGATGACGTCTCGGATCACCTCGCCGGGCTCCAAGAGCGTCTCCACGAAGCCCCCCGTCGGCAACGCGTCGCCGGCGACGCCGCCGCTCGTGAGACCCATAACCTCTTGCGCTCTCGAGACGACGCCGCGGAAGATGCTGAAGCCCTCGGTCGCGCGGTCCACCTTGGGGGCGAGCGCGGTCACGAACGCGGTGGCCTCGCCGCCGGCGCCAAGGGCGGCGTCGGCGGCGGCCGACGACGACGTCGTCATCGTCGCCGCGGCGTCCGCGACGGCGGCGACGGCGTCCGGCGGACGGACGATCTCTCCGGTCACGAGCATCCTCGCCGCCGCCGGGAGCTCCGCGAGCGCCGCGGCCGCGGCGTCGATGTTGTGGGGGGGGGTCAAAGCATCGACGAGCGACGCGCGCGCGCGGACGCCGTCAGCGCGTCGTCCCGCGCGCGTCGTCGTCGTCGTCGTCGTCGTCGTCGTCCACGTCGTCGCGCGGATTTTGGATCTCGACGTCGCCGCGGACGACGCGCGGGGCGACGAGACGCGCGTCGTCCGCGGCGTGGCGCGAGACGCGCGGCGCGCGGAAGTCGCGACGCACGCGGGCGCGTGCTGCGCGCGCGCGACGACGCTCATCTCGCGCGCGCGACGACCTCGCCGCCGACGCTCGCCCTCGCCCGCCTCTTCGCGACGCGCGAAACTATCTTCCGGGCACGCTTATCCTACGTGGGCGATCTTGAAATATACAGATGGACCAGAGCGCGCGCGCCAATGCGCGGGCCGCGACGAGACGAGACGCGCGCGCGCGATGTCCCAAGTCTCCCGCCCCTGCCCGGGCGCTCGCGAAGGTCCGCTGACGCCTCTGTCCCTCGGCGGCGCGCGGGGTGTGACCCTCGGCGGTGACGACGCGGAAAGGCACGCAAAAGGCAACTTAACACGTGCGTGGCGACGTTTCCCGCGTCTCGCGCTGAGTTGTCATCCCGCGTCGAATCTCGCGCGGGCACGGTCGGCACGCGGTTTGAAAAGGTAGGCACGCGGTTTGAAGAAGGCGATCTGAAAGCAGCGGTTCATCGGTCCGTGGTTTCAGTATTTCAACGCCTAAATCCCTTCTACATAAAATTTTCTCGTCACGACGTTCCTCAGAACGGCAACGACCCGGGCGAAGGCCCGATCTTCTGCTTGCAGTAATACTCCGAGAAGTCCAGCCGGAACAGCAGAAACTTCAAGTCCACGTGCGTCTGCAGCGGAAGCAAGTTCAAAAACCCGTCCAGCATCTTCGCGTAGTCCGCGCCGACGGCGTCGAGCTGCTCGCGCATCTCCGACACGAACGCCTCCGAGAGCAAGCCGTCGCCCCCCGCGGCGTCCTCCCCCGGGAGCGACCCCCACGTCGCCTGCTCCGCGCGCTGCTCCACGCGCAGCCGCGCGAGCTGCCGCCGCATCGCGGCGTCTCGCGCGACGTCGTACAGACGGTCCGCGAACCCGCGGAATCGGAGCACGACCTCGAACAGCGTGCTCAACGCGTGCGCGAGAAGCTGCGACTTTGGGCCCAGCAACGCCTTCTGCAATACCGCGTCCAAGTACCGCTCGTGCGCGGCGATGAGCGAGTCTAGGTCGCGCGCGTCGCGCATCTCGCGCGTGAACACCTCCCACGACCCTTCTAAGACTTCGAACATGACGTAGTACTGCAAGTTCGCGATGAAGTGATGCATCTCGCCGCGCAACGTGTGACACCGTCGGAGCTCCTCCGCGAGCGCGACGCCCGCGGCGCCGGCGACGCCGTCGCGCGCGAGCGCCGCCGTGACGTTCGGCTTCATCGTCTGCCACGTCGCGCACAGCGCGTGCTCGACGCGCTTTAATCGCCACAGGAAAGTGAACACGCGGAGGTACTTGCCCATCGCGTCCGGGGTGAACACCGTCGTCAACGGCGCCGAGGTTTGGTACTCGAGCGAGAAGACGTCCCAGCCGACTTCGTCGGCGCCGGCGGCGGGCATCATCTTCACGCGTAAACGGTCGAGGACGTCGCTCTCGTCGTACTGCGCGTTCGACGCCCTGATCGCGGACTCGAGCGTGCCAGAGAGCTTGTACGCGCTGACGTTCGACGCCGGCTCCGCGAGGTCCTCGCCCGCGAGATCCATGAGACACGCGTGGAAATCGCCCTGACCGAGGAGCAGGTACCGCTTCACCGCGAAGCAGTGCTCGAAGAGCTTGTACCGCTCGAAGAGGACTCTTCGCAGGCAGCGATCGATCCTGCGCTTCGCCTCCGCGATGAGCGCGTCCAGGGCTTTCGGGTTGCCGTACCCGAGCCCGCCCGCGTTCGCCGCCGCGGCGGCGACGGGCGCTCTCTCCGCCGTCCACCCGTCGTCGTCGCAGCACCGTCGGAGAAAGTTGATGCTCTTCCCGACGCGCAGAACGTCCGCAGCCTGCTCGCGCGTGATGAACGGCGGCAGCATCGCGTCGTCGACGCCGTACCGATGCCGCCACAGGTCCTCCTCCGCGACCGCGGGGTCCGAGGTCACGAAGAACTCCGACCGCGGGTCGTCCAGCTCGCCGAGGACGACCCAATTCTGAATCGCGGCGTACATCGGCGCCGCCGCCGCGGATAACAGCCGCGCGACCGTCGCGCACAGCGCAGGGTCGCCGTGCTTCGCGTGCGCGTGCAGCACGCCGAGCAGCGCGCCGCCCTTGTTGAAACGCGACGCGTCCACGAGCACCGCGAGCAGCCGAAGCCGCCTCGTCGGCTCCGCGAGCCACACGGAGAGCCGTCGCAGCGTCAGATACGTCTCCCCACTCGAGTCGTCGCGCGCGCTCTCCAACGCGGCCGCCATCGGCACCTGCGCCTGCGCCTCCAACACCGCGATGAGCCTGTAGTAATCGGACAGCTCGCCCTGCACGCGCGCTTTGAACGCGCGGCGGACGCTGCCGCCGTCGAGCTCGCCGCGGTCGCCGCCGAGCGCGCCGAGCGTCCCGAGGCTCGGCGTCGCGGGCGGCGCGACGTCTGAATCCGCGCTCGCCGGCGTCGTCGTCGCGACGACGTCAGCGTCGTCGCCGCCGAGGCACGCGCGGATCTTACGGAACAGCCATCCGAGCTCCGTGAGCTTCCGCGCGAGGACGGCCGCGCCCGGGGACACCGGCGCGTCCGCGCGCACGACGTACGCGCCCTCCGCGGGGTCGAACTTTAGAAATTTGCCGTCGATGCCTTGGCACGCGAACAGGACGTCTCGCACGAGCTCCGGCTCGCCCACCTCCGCGGACAGCGTCGCCTCTCTCGCGAGGAGCTTCATCGCCGCCGCTCGCGAGCTCGGGTGGTCCACGCCCAGCGTGGAGCCGTCGCCGTTCGCGAGCGCGCGCGCGTCCCCGGGGTCGCGCGTCGTCGTCGTCGTCGTCGTCGTCGTCTGACGTTCGCGCGCACGATTTGAACCGTCCGGGCGCAGCGCGGGGAGACCTCCCGCGCTCGCCGCGAAGGACAGCGCGTTCGTCCGCGCTCCGCCGCCGCCGTCGTCGCCGTCCCATGCACCCCCCTCGCGACGATCCTTCTCCTTGTCCGCCTCCTCGGACGCTCTCAACAGCGCGTGGAGGACGGCCCAGCGCTTCTGAAGCCCCGGGACTTGTTTCATCCGTCGATGCAGATCCGCGAAGACGGCGACGTCGTTCGGGGAGCCGCCCTCGCGCCGCCGCAGCCGCCGCGCGATCGCGTCCGCGGCCGCGTCCTCGTCCGGCTCGACGTCCGCGCTGAGCGACGACCCGACGAGCCTCACGGCGTACCGGAACATGCGCTCCACGGACGCGTCCGGGGCGTCGCTCGCGCCGTGCGACGCGAGCGTGCATCGGACGAGATTTCGCACGAGCGCCGCGGTGCTGGTCTCGCCGTCGAGGGAGGAGACGCCGGCGTCGCCGATGTCGGGAGCGCCGCCCGATGCGTCGTAGACGTCCATCCGACTCATGCCGCGCGCGTGCGCCGCGCCTCTGACGGCGGGGGACGGCGCGACGAGTCGAAGAGGGCGCGACGTTTGAAAAAATAAAGTGGTCTCGAAATGGTATCGAAGTCATCAGTGGAGAGTTTGCGTTTGGTTCTCATCATCATCGCGTTCAGCTTACAAAAAGAATGACTAAGCCGTGTGGTTGGTTATCTACACCCGCGCCGCGCGCGTCTTCGACCGCGGCGCCCGCCCGCTCGCGCTCTCGCGCTCACACCGTCACCTTGCGACCGAAGATCCAAGAGAACGACTCGTTCACGGGCTCCTTCTTCTTCGCCTTCGCCGCGGCGAACTCTGCGAGCCGTCGAATCCTCGCCGGCTGCTTCATGAGATACTCCTGCGCCGCGGCCCCTTCCCCGGACAGACCCGCGACGTTCTCGATGTCCCACCGCTTGATGAGGTGCTCCATGATCGACGCGTAGTCGTTCGCGGTGTACGTCCCCGTGCTGTCCGCGACGGAGGCAAAGTCGGAGAACAGATCTGATTACAAAGCGATGTCGGGGTGGAGTTGAAAGGCGTCAGTTGGCGTTGAAAGGCGTCGATGGCGGGGATTGAAAGCGAGGTGTGGGCGGAGAGATGCGCCCGGCAAAGTCCTTAAGGATCGGCGTTCACCACGCCAACGCGGTCGTATGGGGACCAGTGTATAGAACGCACCCCGTCCGGTCCTCGCTTTGTGCTCGCCGTCGTCCATGAGGTGCGCGGGCATGACGATCTGCTTCTTCATCATGTCCGCGAACGCCATCACCGCGCCGTCCGGATCGCGCTTCATGACCTCGTCGATGATCCTCTGGTACGCGATCTCGTGCCGGCCCTCGTCGGCGGCGATCAAGCCGCAGATTTTCGCGAGCTGTTCGTCCCCGTGCTCGAGCGCGAATCGCGCGGTGTTCCCGTGCGAGATCTTCGTCGCCCGCTCCTGGAACGACGTGTACACGAACCCCAAGTACGGGTTGTTCTCCGTCTTCGGGTTCATCCCGGCGCCGATGAGGTTCTGAATCGTCGTCTCGATCGGCTTCATGTTCACCTTGCCAGTGAGGTAGAGGTACTTGTTCATGAGGTCTCCGTGGCGGTTCTCCTCCGCGGTCCACATCCGCGTCCACTTCCCCCACGCGGTCGCGTCCGCGCCCGTCTTATCCTTCGTCCCTTCCAGCGTGTTGAGCATGTTCATGTACGTCGGAAGCGCCTCCTCGGTGATCATGTCGCCGACGAGGACGACGAGGTGGTCGTCCGGGAGGGTGCTCGCGCGCTGTAGGGGTCGTTCCATCATTCGAAGCGACGTCGGGGTGGAGTTGAAAGGCGTCAGGGGTGGAGTTGAAAGGCGTCGATGGATGGCGGGGATTGAAACCGAGGGACCCTGGGCGGAGAGACACGCCGGGAGAGAAAGTCCTCAAGGAACGGCGCGCGCCGCGCCGACGCGGTCGTATGGGGACCAGTGTGAGATGGTAGAACGTGCCTTCTGCACTTCGGCGATCTCGTCCAGGAAGTCGGGGGACTCCGGGTTCGGGAGGTGGTCCTGCGGCTGCCAGTTCTTGTCCGTCGGCTTCAGGAGCTTGAGGAGCTGCGCGCGCGGGGGGGGCGGGGGGTTTTGAGGGGAAGCGAGCGGTGAGGTGAGCAGGGAAAAAAAAAGTTGGCGCGGAAAAGATCTTGTCGATAGGCTGCGCGTTCGCGTTCGCGCGGGGCGAGATCCCGCGACGCCGCGCGAATGCGCGTCGCGCGTCGAAAACTCGACGAGGGCGCACCTCGGTCTCCGCGAACTCCTCCATGTCGAGGATGACCTCTCTTCTCTTCGCGGTGAGCCCGCTCATGACGCTCTCCGCGTCGCCATCCTTCACGATGAGCGTCGGCGAGTCCACGGCCGCAGCCTTCGGGGTCCAGAGCTTGGACGGCTTCGACGCGGCGCGCTTCGGCGCGGCGCGGCCGTTCGGGCGCGCGGCGGAGCAGAACACGGCGCTCGAGGCGAGGGCGGTGGTGGCCATCTTGACGCGTGGGTGTGTGGATCGCGCGCGCGTCGATATGCGCGCGGTGAGGGAAGCGCGGCAGGGGACCACGTCTTCCGGCCACGTCTTTTCCGCCCGCACGTCTTTCCAGCCAATCACAGCCGTTTAAGACAGGAGCCCATACAGCTAGAACAGCGCGCGTCGTACACGTAGTACGCGAACGCGCGACGGCGGGAAACGCCGATGATCAGTCTCGCCGGTCAATCAATCGTCTGCCGCCGCGCGCGCGCGCCACTCGCGACGACGCCGTCCACGCCCGCGCACGCGATCCGAGCCGACGCGCACGCGACGAAACCGCACGCCGCCCAGACCGACGCGATCGCGATGTCCGACGGAGGAGGCTCCCCCGGCGCGTCGCCGCGATCGGGGCGCGACGACGATTACAAGAAGCGCGCGTCGCCCGCGTCGTCTCCCGCGCGCGGCGACGGCGACGACCGTTCTCGGTCGCCGTCGCCGAAGCGCTCGCGCTCGCCGTCGCCGATGCGCGACGGCGACACCCCCGAGCGCCGCTCGCGCTCGCGATCGAAGGACCGCCGCTCCCCCGCGCGCGATCGGTCCCCGCGCGGCGGCGGCGATCGCGGCGGTGGAGGCGGCGGACGCGGAGGCGGAGGCCGAAATGATCGCAACGACGACCGCGACGGCGTGTCCCTGCTCGTGCGCAACCTCCCGTACGACGCCACCGTGGAAGAGATCAGGACCGCGTTCGAGGAGTACGGCGAGGTGAGGGACGTGTACATCCCGAAAGACTACCACACGAAGCGCCCGAAGGGGTTCGCGTTCGTGGAGTTCCCGGATCCGAGAGAAGCGGAGTTGGCGGAGGACAAGCTGGACAAGACGCGGCTGTGCGGCGTGGAGGTGAGCGTCCAGGTGGCGAAGCAGAAGAGGAAAGATCCGAGCTTCTTCCAGCAGGGCCGCGGCGGGCGCAACGATCGTCGCGGCGGCCACGGCGGGTACCGCGGCGGCGGGAGAGATCGGAGCCGCGACGGGTACCGCAGGGACTCGCGCGACCGCGGCCGGGACCGGAGCCGGGACAGGTACCGGAGCCGCAGCCGGAGCCGGGACCGCGGGAGAGATCGTTACGACGACCGCGATCGCGACCGCGACAGATACCGCCCGTATTAAGTGTACATAGCACCGCGACGCGAGACGCGAGACGCGAGGGAGGGGGTGGTGTTCTCATGTGATGCGACTGAAGACATGATGAAGACGACTCGACGCGCGAAGAAAAGAAAACCGCCCGCGGCGGGCGGGCGCGACTCGGATCGCGCCCGACCGACGTTCGCGCCTTCGAAACCACGCTCGCCGCTCCTGAACCCTTCCTCTCGTCCGGATGCAGTGCGGATACAGTGCGCCACGTCCGCGCCGCCGCTCACATCGGCGCCGGCGACGGCGCCGCGGCGTCGTCCGTCACGTCCTCCGCGTCGTCCGCGGCTTCGGAAACCTTTGTCGCGTCTTCGCCCTTCTCCGCGGTTTTGGCGACGTCGCGCTCCCACTTGGATCTGAACGCGTCCGTGACCTCGGTGAAGTCGCACGTGATGAGCGTCCCGAGCGTGTCCGTGGGGATCGTCTCCGTGACTTCCGGGGACAGCGCGAAGGGCGCGATGCAACCGGTCACGTACTCCTCGGACGGCTGCGACTTGAACACGGAGAGGTCCAGCCTCGGCTCGATGTACTCTGTGGAGAGGGAAGGAAGGAGTTGTTCGCGTTTTAGTTTGGCCGGCGACGCGAGGACGACGACGACGGCGGCGGCGGCGGCGACGACGACCGCGGCGGCGGCGACGACGACGACGACGCGCCTTGGATCGCGCCGATGCAGCCGGTCTTCATGCTGCACGCGTTCGACGCGTCCGCGCACGGCGCCGCGAGCTGCTCGATGCCTTCCAGAGATATCGTGGGGCAAGGGGGCTCGTCGGCGGCGTGCGCGCCGACAGCGGCGAGCGCGCACGCGGCGACGGCGGCGAGGGCGCCGACCCGCGAGAACGACGGCATAGGGGGAGGGGAGGTCGGGGGACGAGACGAGAGCGCGCGCGCGGGGGAGTGCGGGGAGGACGCGCGGGACGAACGGCGGACGCGCGCGCGCCCTCGACAGAGACTCCGAGGAAAAAGAACGAACGAGGTCTGTCGAGGCTCGGAACGAACGTTCAGCTCGCGCGGCGTCGCGTCGTCGTCTCTCAGTATTCTAAACTCTTTGACGTTCCCTCCTCTCTCTCGCGCCCTAAAACCGTATCTCGTCGAACACGGAAGACAGCCGGTCGTCCACGACCGGCGCGAGCCGCCTCGCCGCCGCGCGCATCGCGGGCGCGCTCAGGTCCCGACGCAGCATCCGCAGCGCGCGCGCGTGTCTCGTCTGCTTCCGCGTCAGAATTTTCACAAACGCGGTCAGCCCGAGGTACTTCACGTGGCTCTTTTGGATCCTCCCTTTCGCGCCGTGATGCGTCGCGCGCGCGACCGCCATGTGATGCCGCACCGCACCCTCCATGTACTTGATCCCCGAGACGATCGCGGCGTGGACGATCGCGGGGGACGGCCCGCCTCGATGGCCCGCGTCGGACGCCGCGGCGACGTAACAGTGCAGCTTCACCGCCGCCAACAGGAACGACTGGTACACGTTCAAGCGCGCGGTCGAGGGCGAGTTGATCGAGTGGTCGTACAGGATGACGACGCACTTCGGTCGGAGGTACGCGACGACGCGACGGCCGAGGTGTTCGAACGGCTTCGCTTTCCCGGAGCCGAGCTTTCCGGGGACGGTGACCGCCTCTCGCGCCCAATCGCCGGAATACCGCGTGTAGTCCACCTTGATCTCGAGGGTCTCGCTGTCGATGAGCAGCCCGCACCACGCGACGCACCTGCGCGCGTGCGGTCCGGCGCCGACGACGACCTCGCGCCGCGGGATGACCACGGGCGCGCGCGAGCCCGCGCCCGCGCGCGTGAAATCGAAATTCAAAGACGTCTTCGCCGTGTTCACCGCGCAGCCGTACCTAATGTCGGGGTGGAGTTGAAAGGCGTCAGTTGGAGTTGAAAGGCGTCGAGGGCGGGGATTGAAAGCGAGGGTTGGGCGGAGAGAGACGACGGCAAAAGTCCTTAAGAAACGGCGTTCACCACGCCAACGCGGTCGTATGGGTACCAGTGTACAGAACGTACTCCGCGAAGCCGTCCAGCGCGGCGGATAAAAAACCCTCCGCGGGCGCGCGCTCGTGGGATATGTGAAGCAGATCGTCCGTCCACCGGCAAAGAACGTTCGCGCCGCGTCCGTTTCCGACGCCGCCGTCGTCGCGACCGAGCCCGTGCGTCGCCTCGAGATGCGCGTAAAACACGCCGCACAAGAGCGAAGAGAGCACGGAGCCTTGCGGGATCCCGACGGTCTGGAGGAGGTAGACCCCGCCGGAGCGGACGATGTTCCGACGCAAGTGCTCGCGAAGGAGCTCCAAGACTTGAGCTCGGTGGAACCGGTGCGGGGACGCGAGGTCGATGAGGACGCCGCCGCCGCGCTTGACGTTCTTTTTCAATCGTCGACCACCGCCGACGCCGTCCCCGCCGCCGACGCGCGCGAGAACGCTCGTCCCCGCCGGCGCCGCGATCCGCCGCGTCTTCGTGCGGACCCCGCCCACGGCACCGCCCATCACGTGCGCCATGCGCGTCACGGAGTACTCGTCCGAGCCTATCAGCGTCTTGACGACGTTCTCGAGCGCCTTGAGCGGGATGGAATCGAACGCGCCTTTGACGTCCGCGGCGACGATGAACGGCGGCCGCGTCGTTCTCTCGGGGCCCCGCACGACGTCGCCGTCCTTCGCGTCCGCGCCCGCGGCGTCCTCCGCGGCGTCTTGGCTCTGGCTCGACCGGAACAACCCCCGGAAGATGCCGCCGCTCCCGGAGCTGCGGCGTATTTCCGCCGCCGCGCGTTCGCGTTCCTTCCGCCGCGCCGCGCGCCACTTCCGAATGAACGGCCCTAATCGTCTGTACACCTCGCCGTAGTCGCTGACGTTCGCGCCCATGACGCCCGGTATAGACCCAGCCTCGTGCTTCAAGACGTCGAAGACCGCCTGAAGAGACGTGTTCACGGGTCGAAACGCGAGCGCCTCGCGATTCTTCGCGCCGCGCGGCGCGCGAAACGACGCCACCGCGGGTCGGCCGAGCATCGCGACCGGCCTCAGGCCGGTCGCTTTCGGGAGCAGCCGCAGGCGCGCGAACCCGAGAAGGTGGCTCTGTAACACGAGTCGAGCGCGGCGGCGCGGAAGGCGGCGGTACGCGACGCCGGCGGTGGGCGTCGTCGGCGCGAGCGCGCGCTCGGCGTCCGTCTCGTCGGCGTCTGCGTCCGCGGCGTCGGCCGCGGCGTCGGCGTCGTTCGCGTCGACGTCGGCGCCGAATCGCACCGCGCGAGTCTCGCGGTTCGGGTCGTCCGTCATCGCCGCGAGGTGCGCGGCCGTGAGCCGCGCCCAGACGCCTTTCCGGTAGTAAAACACCCGCAGTCTGTGCGTTTCCGTCTCCGTGCAGTAAAAGTGCGCGCGAATCAGCGGCATCGCGAGCTCCGCGACGAGCCATCGAATCCACCGCTCGAGCATCCGCTGCCGCTTCACCGCCGCGGCGACGGGCCCGCCGCGACGGCGGTCATCGCTCGTCGCCTCCGCGAGCTCGCCCCACAGCCACCTGAAGTCGCTCGTCTTCACGCCTCGCATCGCCTCGTGTAACGTGCATTTCTCGAACCGTCGCAGGACGACGAGCCGCAACAAAAACGCGCGAATCGCCCGCCGCGTCTTCTCCCCGCCGAGCATCTCCCTCGGGACGATCCTCGAGATGACCGACCACAAGAACGCGGCGACCGCGCGCGGGGGCGTGAACGACGCGAGCAGCGACTTCGGCGTCGGGTCCTCGTCGGCTTCGGCGTCGGCGTCGGCGTCCATCTCGCCGCTCCGCGAGATTCGGTCGCGTTGACTCCGCGTCGTCACGCGAGGCGGCATCGGGCAGTGATGGTTCAGCAGCTTCGCGTACGGGCACTTCGCCTCGCGTCGAAGCATCAGCGACAGCAGAGGGACGAGTGCCTTGCGGTACTTTAAAGGCACGCGGCGCGCGGTCGGCGGCTTCTTCTTCGTCGACGCCTTCGGCCTGATCGGCGCGCCGTTCGGCTTGTTGTATTTTTTTCCCGCCGGCGCCGCCGGCGCCGCCGGCGCCGCCGCGCCCGGCGTGATCTTCCCGAATATCGCCGCGTACACCCGCCGCGCCGCGCGCGCGCCCCTCCCCGCGGCGACGAGAACGTGTCGTCGGGGGAGCCCGGGGAGTTTCGTGTACGACACCTTGCGCATGTACGAAGCCGCGTCGAAGACGACGTCGGACGGGCGGTCGAGCGGACGCGCGCGGTTCCGCGACGGCGACGGCGGCGGCGGCTGCCGGCGCGCGCGCGGCGCCGCCGCGCGCGTCGTCGTCGTCGTCGTCGCCGCCGCGGCGTCGCCGAGCTTATCCCACGCGACTGATTCGTTCGCGGGCGTCGCGACGCGGCCTCGCTTCGCGGCGGACGGGGTCGATTCGCCGCCGCCGTCGCCGCCGCGCGCGTCGCTCGGCTCGAGCGGCGCCCGCGCCGCCGCCTCCGCCGCGGCGGCTGCTCTCGCGAGTTTCCTCCGCCGCCAGCTGCTCGGGCGCGGGGGCTCGCGCATCGCCGCGGTCGCGACCGTGGCGTCCTGCGGCGACGACGCCTTCTCCGCGTCTTCTTTGGGAACGCTCTCGACGACGAAGTCCTCGTCTTCGGACCACTCGTCGTCGACGCGCGTCCTCGCCGGCGGCGGCGCCTCCGGCGGCGCCTCGGGCGGCGGCGGCGCCGCCGCGGCGACGGATCGCATGAACGGATTCGACGTCACGACGCCCCTCACGAACCCGCTCGCGGCTCGGAACATCGACTTCGCGACCGTCACGGAAGGGCTCTCCCCCGCGTCGGCTTTCGTCGTCGACACCGGCGAGTCCTCGTCCGTCGGCGCGGACGCCGTCCCGATGATAACGTCCTCGTCGGCTTCGTCCTCGGCGCCTTTTCGTCCGCGGCGTCGTCCTCGTCCTCGTCCGCGTCCTCGTCCGCCGCGACCGCCGCCGCCTCTCCCTCCTCCGACCGCGGCGGCGTCGCCGGTATCGCCTCTCTCGCCGCGACCGCCGCGACCGCCGCGACCGCCGCGACCGCGCCCTCTCCCCGCGGCGGCCAGCGCGGCTCTTCGCTTAAACGCCGCCGCCGAGACCCCTCGCGCGGTGTGCGACAGCGGCGTCCCGCACAGCTGGAGATGCGCCCCGGACTCGTCCCCGGTCGGCGCGAAGATCACGCCGTGCGCGAGGAGATGCGCCAGCACGTCGTCTCCGACGCGCGAGAGCAGCAGCGCCCACGCCTCCCCGGAGACGCCGGACGTCAGCGCCTCTCTCGCCGCGGACGCGTGCGCGACGTCGACGTCGAGGAAGCCGTCCAAAGAGTTGGCACCCCTCCCCGGCGCCGGTCGCGTCGCGTAGGCGGGCGTCCGCCGCCGCGCGCCGTAGCACAGCACGTTGCTCGGCACGCTCTGCGCCTTGAACATGTCGGAGAGCGTCCTCGCGAGGATCTCGCGGACGCTCGAGCGCGACTCGAACGTCGTCCACGGCGGCAGCTTCGGCGCGCGCGATCGCGTCGTCGCGAGCGTCCGGCGAAGGAGCGCGTCGAGATACGCGGGCGGGTCGCCGTCGCGCGTCAGCGCCGGCGTCGGGAGCCCGGCGAGGACGCAGACGGAGTAGACGCACTCCCTCAGGGACGCGATGGCGGGGTACGCGCATCGGACGACGGCGGGGACCGGCGGCGCGCGACGTCGCGGTCGCGGCGGACGATCGGCGGGGGGAGGTGCCATGTTTCGTCGACGAGATCTCGGTGTCGGTTCCTCCTAGCTAGGACGCGTCCGTCGCGTCAGCGCCTCGCGCGCGCGCCGCGGAGTCGCGCGTCGACGCCGCGCGTCATCCCGGCGCGCGTCTCCGCGTCGGGTGGAATCGCGGCGTGGACGTCGGTCGCGACCCGAACGTGCCGCGCGCGCGCTCGTCTGTCCATGCAGCTCCCGCGAAACTATTCATCAGACGGTGACGCCTCGACGACTGCATCATCGCGCTCAGTTCGCACCGCGCGTCTCGAGGATGCGGCCGGTGCTGACGCTCCTCGGCGCGTTCGGCGGCGCCGCCGCGTGCGTCGGCGGCGCCGCGGTGGGATACGGCACGATGCTCGGCGCGACGCCGCGGCCGTGCCCGCACTGCGACGACGACGCGGACGTCCGGCGCGGAGGAGGAGGAGGAGGACGACGCGCGGGCGGGCGGAAGACGTCGTCGTCGTCGTCGTCGTCGTCGGCGGCGTCCCCGGCGGTGGAGGAGGCGAGGCGGCGCGCGGCGTACGACGCGCTCGCGGAAGAGTTCGACGAGAAGCTCGAGTGGCACGAGCTCCTGACCGGGATCAAAGCGATGCGATGGTGGATGATGCGGCAGGCCAAGGGCGAGGTGCGCGTCCGCGTCCATCGATTCGTTTTTCTTCTCGAGTCGCTCATCTCTCCGCGTCGCTCACGCCTCACTCATCGCTCCTTCGTCGCGCGCATCAGGTCTTAGAAGTCGCCGCGGGAACGGGAAGAAACTTCGCGTACTACCCGGCGGGGACGAAGCTCACCGCGACGGACTGCTCCGAGCCCATGGTGGACGTGTGCAGGGCGAAGGGCGAAGCGTCGCGCGGCCCACGCGGCGGCGGCGGCGCGCGCTTCGCGAAGCTGGACGTCAAGGTCGACGACGCCGCGCGGATGAAGTTCAAGACCGGATCGTTCGACACCGTCGTCGACACGTTTGGGCTGTGCAGCTACGAAGACCCGGTCGCGACGCTGCGAGAGATGGCGAGGGTGTGTAAAAGCGGCGGTATAAGCGGCGGCGACGGCGGCGGCGGCGGCCGGCTGTTCCTCCTCGAGCACGGCAGAAGCGACGCGCACGGATGGCTCTCGAACATCCTGGACGCGCACGCGACCGCGCACGCGGCGAAGTGGGGGTGCTACTGGAACAGGGACATCCCTCAGATCGTGAAGGACGCGGGGTTGGAGATCATCGAGCACCGCGCGTATCACTTTGGGACGACGCACTACCTCGTCGCCGCGAAACCAACGCCGCCGCGACGGCGCGGATGATGCATAAACTAAACTTTAGATACACAACATAGTATAGAGAAGGGTGCGCGCGTGACGTGAGCGACGACGCGCACGCGATGTCACGCCGCGCGCGCGACGTATCGTATCGCATCAATCAACTCAACACAACACGAGCGACGTGATCTGATCGCGTTTCGATCAGATCACAGCACGACGCCCTGAAACCACGCGGGCATCACGGTGACGATGAAAAAGTACACCGCGATTCCCGTGAACAGATACGAGTCGAAGCGATCGAGGAACCCGCCGTGGCCGGGAATGATGTTCCCGCTGTCCTTCATGTTCG
The DNA here is from genome assembly GCF_000151265.4 of Micromonas pusilla CCMP1545. Classification (NCBI taxonomy): domain Eukaryota; kingdom Viridiplantae; phylum Chlorophyta; class Mamiellophyceae; order Mamiellales; family Mamiellaceae; genus Micromonas; species Micromonas pusilla. Next base: position 751,239 of record NW_003315889.1, on the reverse strand, counting down.
CGTTCCGTTTCATCACGGACTCCATGAGATCGCCCGCGACCGCGGACCAGAAGATGACGCAGCCGAGCATCGTCGTCTGCACCACCCCGGCTTGCCACCCGAGGAGCCACCGCAGCGCGAACGCGGCGCCGACGGTGCTGACGAGGCCGCCCACCGCGCCCTCGATCGTCTTATTCGGGGACAACGGAATCAACTGATGCTTCCCGAACGTCTTTCCGACGACGTACGCGCCGACGTCGGACGCGATGATGCACAGAACCGCGATGATCGTCGCGATGAGTCCCGTGGTCCACACCCCCGGGCCTCCGAACGCGGCGGGCCACGCCGAGATGAACGCGCTGCCGGTGCTCCCGGCGCCCGCGCTGGCGGTCGCGCCCCACGCGAGCGCTCTAAGCTTCACCCAGAAGCTCGGAAGAAACCCGCAGTAGAAGAACCCGAACATCACGCTCGTGAACTGCGAAAAGTGCGGGTCTTTTTGCTTCGTCATGAGCAGCGTCGCGGTGACGCCGTACGCGCCCATCATCGTCTGCACGATGACGTTCAGCTTGCCCCCGCACGAAAACAAGATGATCGGAAACGCGGTGCACATCGCGACGCACATCGTGTTCACCCACTCCTCGGGCGGGTACGGCAGCTCCACGGACATGTTCGACGCGAGCGTGAAGTACTCCTTCGACGCGAGGAACGACGCGAGGCTCATGAAGAGCGCGAAGGAGACGCCGCCGGCGACGATGACGCCGGCGCCCGCCGCGCCGAGGACGAGCGCGGACGCGATTCGAGTCTGGAGCTTCCCCGCGCTCACTTTGGGCTTAACGATCGTGACGCCCTGGTGGACGCGCGGATTGATGGGGGGGATGGGTGGACGCGGTGGACGGGCGCGCGGAGCGTCGGTCGTTCGGTCAGTCGGCGGGCGAGAGATTGATTCGGTGGTCGCGACGAGAGATCGATCTTCTCGCGAAGAAGTTCGGGACCACCGCGTTCGAGGACGACGACGGACGCGACGGGAGGGATGGGACCGCGCGAATGACGCACCGGCGTGCTCCCCGACGCGTCGCCGCCGTCGACCGCCCCCGCGGCGGCGTGCGCGACGCCGCTTCCGCGGTGGCGTCGCGCCTCGAAAGCGCGCGCGCCGGCGGCGTGCGCGCGCGCCGCCGCCGCGTCACCGCGTTCCCCCCCGCGCGCGCGGCGTCCGTCGCGCGCGTCCCACGCGCGCGCGAGCGCGCGATCGCCGCGGCTCTCCCCTCTTTTCGCGCATCGCGCGACGCCGCGCGACGGCGGCGCTCGCGCGACGCCGCGCGCGTTCGCGACCCGTCGCGGCGCCGCGGCGCGCGGCGCGACGCTCGTCGCGCCCAGCGACGCGAGAGTCGCCATCCGTGATGGATCGATCGCTGTCGCGCTTATCCCGCGCGCGTCGCGCGTCTCGCGTCCCGCGCGCGCGCGCGCGTTCGCTCGGTGTCGAGCGCGTGCGGTTCGCGGGCAGCGCGCGCGTCGCGCGGTCGCGGGGTCGCTTCCGTGCGTTCTCGCGCGCGTGGGCGCGCGTGCCGACGGGAGTAACGACCAGCGGGTGAGCGCGCGCGAGTGACTCACCCGTTGTGATGGGAAGAACTGATAGACTGTGACGCGGATCGCTCCACTCGATCAACGAACGGGTCGATGAGAGCTTTGCCGATCAACTGAAAGCGATGACGCGCGCGCGCGTCGCGTCGAGAGGGTCACGTGACCGCGCGAACGCGCACTTCTACACTTCTTGACCGCGCGCGAGGCGTCCGCGCGCGCGTATTTTTCCGCGAAGCAGCGCGGGGTGGGGTTAAACGCGCGCGGTTCGCGCGGATCGACACGCGACTCGCGCCCGCGTGGTGTCCTTTACCCACTCGAGACGCGTTAGGACGCGTTCGGTTCGAGTGTAGGGAAAGGCGCGCGCGTCGATCGCGCGGGGGGGGGCGTCGCCGGAGATCGCGGCGACCGCGTTTCTTCTCAGATTCGAAGCGAGCGCGCGCGCGTTTGGTTTTTAAAGCGCGATGCAGGGCCCCGGAAACGGCGCCTCCGGGCCGCAGCCCGTGGGCGGGATGCCGTCTCAAGGCTCCGCGGGGACGCAGTGGAAGACCTGGCAGAGCGACGCGGACATTCCTCAGCGGAAGGTGTTGATTCAGCACATGTACGTCCGCGCGAACGTCGCCCGCGATGGCTGAACGCGAACCCTATTTTTTTTCTCCTCGCGCGCGTTCTGTTTGTGTTTCTCGCGTCTTCTTGCGCGAAATCGATCGAGAGCGCTCGGCTGACCGTCGCACCCCTCGCCCGATCGGACGCAGCCTGAAACTTTTCCGCCAAAGGAAACCGAGCGAAACGCGAGAGTGGCAGCAGAAGCTCCCGGATTTCGTGTTGAGGCTGGAGGAGGCGGTGTACCGAGGCGCGCGCAGCAAGGTGCGTCCGCGCGGCGCGAACGATCGATCGGCGACCCTCGCGCTCGTCGTTTTCGAAAAAATGCCATCCAACCGGCGCCCGCGGCGCGGTCAATCCGACCTCGATCGCGCCCCGATCGCGATCGTTCCGCGGAAATGATCGTCGTACGACGCGTCGCGGCGTCGACGCCGCGATCGCGGCCGCGTTTGAACCTCGGCGTCGACCCCACGGCATCATCTTGGACGCCGCGCGTCCGGGCGCCGAAAAAACCATAACCCTTTCGGCTTGGGTTATCGCCGCCGCGTGTCGTCCGACCGTCCGACATTCTTCCCATCCCTCACGACGCGATCCCTCCACTTCTATCGTTCGTCTCAGGAGGAGTACTGCAACGAGGCGACGCTCGAGGCGCGGTTGCAAGCTGTCGCGCGGATCATGGTGGCGCGGCCGCGTCAAGGCGGCGGCGCGCAGCAACCCGGCGGCGGCGTCGGACGCGTCGGCGGCGTCGGCGGTCAACCGACCATGCAGATGGTCCAGCCAGGGGGTCAACCCGGAACCGGAGGGATGCAACCGAACCCGAACGATCCGAACATGATGATGCAGATGAAGCAAGACCCTGGCGGGATGATGGGGGGGGGAGGGATGGGCGGGATGATCATGAGCAACGGCGCGCCGGTGATTCGAGGCGCCGCCGCGCAGGGCGTCAGCGTCGGGAACGTCGCGATGAAAGGCCCGGGCGGGATGACCGCGGCGCAGCAGCAGCAGATGATGATGCAGCAGCAGCAGCAGCAGCAGCAGGCGATGATGATGCAGCAGCAGCAGCAGGCGCAGCAGCGCGCGGCGGCGATGGCGGCGGCGGGGGTCAACGTCAAGCCCGGGAAGAAGCCGACCAAGGCGCAGGAAGCGCAGATCGCGAAGCACCAGAAAGCGCAGCAGGCTGCGATGATCGCGCAGCAGCAGCAGCAGCAGCAGCAGGCGATGATGGCCGGCGGCGGCAGAGGCGGCATGGGCGGCAGAGGCGGCATGGGAGGCAGAGGCGGCGGACGCGGGGCGCCGCAGCAAGCGCAGGCGGCGAACGGAGGGCAGCCCATGACGGAGGACCAGATCAAAAAGGCGTACATCGTGAAGCAGCAGCGCTGGCTGCTGTTCTTGCGGCACGCGAGCAAGTGCCAAGCGCCGGAGGGGAAGTGCCAACTTACGCAGCAGTGCCACGTCGCGAAGGATCTGTGGAAGCACGTGTTGCAGTGCTTGAACCCGCGGTGCGAGTATCCGCGGTGCATCGCGTCGAGGGAGCTCCTGAAGCACCACCAAAACTGCAAGGACGCGCGGTGCCCGGTCTGCGGCCCCGTGCGAAGCGCGATGATCAAGCAGCGGTCGCACGCGATGATGCAGGCGCAGCAGCAGCAGATGCAGCAGCAGGGCGGGCCCGCGGCGAAACGCGCGAGGATGGACGGCGGCGTCATGATGCCGCCGCCGACGCAAGTCAAGGGCACCGTCGGCACGAAGCGCCCGGGCGGGGAAGGGACGTCGCTCATGGAGTGCTTCTCCCCGGAGGAGGTGCGCACGCACCTCGCGTCGCTGCGTCTCGCGGACAAGGACGTCACCGCGGCGAAAGGGCAGCCGATGTCCGCGAGAAGACGCGACGCGGAGAGCGAGAAGGCGATCGCCGGCGCGACGGAGTCGGCGTGCCAAGCGTGCGGCGTCGAGCGGCTGACGTTTGAGCCGCCGCCATTGTATTGCTACGCGTGCGTCGGGCGGATCAAACGCGGGCAGGTTTTCTACCACATCCCACCGCACGTCACCGGCGGGGAAGTGCGCAAAGACGCGTGGTGTAACCCGTGTTACAACCAAATTCAAGGCTCGATCGAGGTGGAGGGCGTCAAGTACCCGAAGAATCAGCTCGCGAAGAAGAAGAACGACGACGACTTGGAAGAGCCGTGGGTGCAGTGCGACTACTGCAACTGCTGGTACCACCAGATTTGCGTGCTGTTCAACGGGAGGAAGAACACCGGCGGGGAGGCGCCGTTCACGTGCCCGAGCTGCATCTTATCGCAGTTGGATAAGAAGGAGCGCGCGCCGACGACGAACCGGCCGTCGTCGCAGCTCCCGGCGTCGGAGCTCCCGCACACTCGGTTGTCGTTCTTCTTGGAGGAGAGACTGAAGAAGGTGATGACGCACGAGCGGAACGAACGCGCGAAGTTGCTCGGGAAGCCCATCGAGGAGATCCCCGCCGCGGATGGTCTCGTCATCCGCGTCGTCTCCAGCGTCGAGAAGACGCTCGAGGTGAAGAAGAACTTCAAAGACGCCTTCAAGGACCAAAACTTTCCGGAGCGATTTCCGTACCGGAGCAAGGTTTTACTCTTGTTCCAAAAGACCGAGGGCGTGGACGTGTGCTTGCTCGGCATTTACGTCCAGGAGTACGGCAGCGACTGCCCCGCGCCGAACAACCGGCGCGTGTACTTGTCCTACCTCGACAGCGTGAAGTACTTCCGCCCGAGCGGGATTCAAGTCGCGACGGGCGAAGGCTGCGCGCTGCGGACGTATTGCTACCATCAGATTTTGATCGGGTACCTGCAGTACATCAAACAGCGAGGGTTCACGTCGTGCTTCATCTGGGCGTGCCCGCCGTTCCAAGGCGAGGACTACATCTTGTACTGCCACCCGAAGGAGCAGAAGACGCCGAAGAGCGACAAGCTCCGCGAGTGGTACCTCAAGATGTTGAGGCAGGCGCAAAAGGAGGGCATCGTCCTGTCGCTCCAGAATTTATACGACGAGTTTCACCTCGGGAACCAGAACCACGACATCGCGTCCGCGACGGAGCTGCCGTATTTCGACGGCGATTACTTCCCCGGCGTCGCGGAGGACTGGATCCCGGGCATCCAGAAGGAACAAGCCGAGCTCGCGAAGAAGAACAAGGGCAAGAGCGCTAAGCAGACGACGGCGACGGCGCGGAAGACGGGCAAGGGCAAACGCCTGGGCGTCGGCACCCCCGAGGCTGAGCTCGACGTCGAGCTCATGAAGAAGCTCGGGACGACGATCCACACGATGCGTCACGACTTCATCATGGTCCACCTCGCGCACCAGTGCACGCAGTGTAGGAAGTGCATCGCGGACGACAACCGGTGGTACGACTCCACGCCGTCGGCGTCGGGCGCCGCCTTTGAGCTGTGCCAGGAGTGCTACGACGTGGAGCAGGCGTTGGAGTCGCACGAGAAGAAGCTCACGACGGGGCGGGATCTCGTGTGCGAACGCGTGGACCCGCTGCCGGACGTCAAGGAGAGCGACGAGGTGATCAACTCGGAGTTTTTCGACACGCGACAGGCGTTCCTCTCGCTGTGCCAAGGGAACCACTTCCAATTCGACTCGCTTCGACGCGCCAAGCACACGACGATGATGGTGTTGTATCACCTCAACAACCCGTCCGAGCCCGCGTTCGTGGCGACGTGCAACAGCTGTCAACGCGAGCTCGAGCCCGGCAAGGGGTGGCGATGCGAGACGTGCCCGGACTTTGACATCTGTGACGACTGCAAGCGCATGAAGGGCCACGAACACCCGCTCGTGCGAAGCGGCGGGAGAAGCGACCGCGGGCCGGGGATGACGGAGGAGGACAGACGCGTGCGCGCGGAGCAGATCCAACGCACGATGGAGCTGCTCGTGCACGCGACGCGGTGTAAGGACGCGAACTGCGGGTCGCCGAACTGCACCAAGGTGAAGCATCTCTTCAAGCACGCGGCGAACTGCCAGCTGAAGGCTGCGGGGGGGTGCCAGCTGTGTCGGAAGATGTGGACGCTGCTGCAGGTGCACGCCAACGGGTGCAACGACGCCAACTGCCCGGTGCCGCGGTGCAAGGATCTCAAGGCGTACAGGCAGCGGTCGCAGGAGCAGCAGGACGCGAAGCGGCGCGCGCGGTACCGTGTGTACATGCAGGAGCAGCAGACGGGGGCGTGATGATCGATTATCGACTCGACGATGGAGGAGGGAGGAGGAGGTCGCGAAGGTCGCGAAGGTCGAGTAGGTCGAGAAGGTTGCGGGCGCGGGCGCGGGCGGCGGGCGGCGGCGGCGGCGCGCGAGCGCGACGACGAAGACTTGGAGAGAAGAGGGTGAGAGGGTGGGGGTAATTCATTTTCGACGCGCGAACGGAAACGTCGGCGATAGATAACTAACGAGCGTTCTGCTCGGATTGCAACGGTGACACCTTTAGTAGAACAGGACGACGTCTCCCCGCCGGTCATTTATTTTGAAGCTCAGTGTCCAGCAGCGTCGAGAAACCAACAACCACCCGCAGCGACTCAGCGAATTCTGACGCGTCGCGACCACATCGGCGCGCGCCTTCACGACAGCGCGCCGCACGCGGAGACATGAGGGACGACGACGACGACGACGACGTCTTCGAGACGTACGAGGAGGATGACGTTACGGACGACGAGGACGAGTGGGCCGCGCGCGCGGCGGCGGGGAACGCGGGAGCCCCCGCCCGAGGCAATCGAGGCGTCGCGTTCGCGCTCGACCGCGGCGGCGACGAGGACGACGAGGACGAGGACGACGACGAGGACGACGACGGCGACGACGGCGACGACGGCGATGCCGGCGACGACGGCGACGACGACGACGCGCGCGCTGGCCCGTCCGCCGCCGCCCCCGTCGACCCCCTCGACCGATCCCGCGCGGCGGCGGTCGCCGCGCCCGACGAATTCGAGGAAGACGAAGAGGAGGAGGACGCGGAGGAGATGTTCGACACGCAGAGCATCGACGTCTTGCTCAAGCAGATGGACGGCCAAGCCGGCGGCGGCCCGGCGCCGTACGAGCTCCTCGCCGCGAGGAAGCGCGAGGCGCACCGCGCGCATCAGGCGGCGTTCGTGGACGCGTTGAAACGACGCGGGCACGACGTCAGCGCCGCGGATCTGAGCACGCAGTACGGCGCCGCGAAGCTCGTGCAGTCGCTGGACGTGGACAGGGACGAGCTGTTGGCCGCGAGCCCGCACTTCGCGGCGTTCTTGGGCGCGGCGGACGCGTCGCACGCGCGCCGGAAGCCCGGCGGCGTGGGCAGGGGACGGTCGAAGAAGCCGAGGAAGACGAGGAAACGCGTCGCGGAGGGCGAGGCGGGGCGGAAGATGGGCGACGCGAACCTCGCGTACTCGACGAGCGACTTCCCGAGGGCGATAGAGCTCCTGCAGGAGGTGATACGACTGCTGCCGAACAACCCGGACGCGTACCAGACGTTGGGGGCGATCTACGAGGAGACCGGGAACGAGCGCAAGGCGTTGGATTTCCTCATGATCGCCGCGCACCTCGAGCCCAAGGACGCCGCGCAGTGGTATCGACTCGCGGAGATGTCGAACGCGCAGAAGAACCCGAGGCAGGCGCTGTACTGCCTCGAGCAGGCGCTCAAGGCGGACCCGGACGACGACAACAACCGGTGGGACCAGGCGAACTTATACGTCGAGATCGGGGAGCCGAAGAAGGCGATCGAGCACCTCGACGCGTTGCGAAAGAAACTTCGCGACAACGCGGACGTCGTCGTCGAGCTCGCGCGGGTGTATCACAGCGTCGGGAACGCGGAGCGCGCGGAGACGACGCTGGACGATTTCATGCAGATGCACGGCGGCGCGCACGTGACGCCGACGCTCGTGAACATCCTCGCCGAGCTCAAGATGGAAGCCGGGAGGTTCGAAGAGACGGTGACGCTGATCGAAGCGTCCGCGGACCGAATAAAGGAGCTCGCGGAGGAACAGAGGGCGTCCGAGCGCGCGGAGGAAGCCACCGCGGTCGCGAGGGAGGTGCAACAGGCCGCGAGGGAGCGCGGCGCGAGCGAGAACGACGCCGCGCAGGAGGCGGCGGCGGCGGCCGAAGAGGCCATCGCCGCCGCCGTGCGCGCGGCGAGAATCCCCGCGGACATCCCGCTGGATCTCACCGTGCGACTCGGGATGGCGCTGCTGTACCTCGACAGAGCCGCGGAGGCGAAGACGCACCTGCAAAAACTTCGAAACGCGTCCGTGGAGGGCCACGAAGACCTGTGGATGGACGCCGCGGAGACGTGCTGGGCGACGGGACAGACCGCGGACGCGGAGGTGATGTACACCGCGCTGATGCGCTCGAGCGAGCTGTACGACCAGCCCGCGATTTGGGTGAAAGTCGCCGACTGCATCTCGCGCAGGATACTCGAGAGCAGCGCGGACGCGACGTTCACGCGCGCGGCGGCGATCGACGGCGCGATCGAATTCTACCGCGCCGTGCTCTCGCGGCATCCGGACAGCGTCCAGGCGAAGCTCCCGCTCGCGGAGGGGCTCGCGAAGGCGGGGCGGACCGAGGAGGCGATCGCCGTCCTCCCGCGCGCGAGCGAGCTCGGCGAGCTGCGCAAGAAGGACGCGCTGCGAGCGCTCGCGTTGCATCGCGAGTGCAACGCGAACGGCGACGACGTGTTTTTGAGCCTCGCGCTGCCGATCGCGCGAGGGAGCATGAAACTCGCGGCGAAGGCGACCGCGACCGCGGACGCGGACGCGGCGGCGACGCGCGACGAAGGAGGAGGCGCCGGAGAAAGGGCGGAGGACGCGGGCGGAGGACCCGGAAGAGGCGGAGGACGCGGCGGGCGCGGGCGCGGGCGCGGCGGAAGGAAACGCAAGGCTGAGGTCGCCCCGACGGCGAATTCGGTCTTCAAGGGCTACACCAGGAGAGACCGACGCCAGGAGGTAGCGAAGAGGAAGAAGCGAGCCGAAGCCGCCGCCGCGCTCGAGGACGAAGCCGCGGAGGACGAAGAAGACGCGGAGATGTTCGCCGCCGCCGCCGCGGAGGCGGACGCGCTCTCGCGCCCGCCGCCCGAGGAGGAGACGCCGCCGGAGGCGTCTCCGACGACCACGGAGACGACATCGGTGCCGTCGCTCGCGGAAGAGGGCGCGTTCGACCTCGTCCTCGAAGTCGCGCACGCGCTGTTCGTCGCGGGGAGGACGGACGAATCCCTCGCGATGATCGACGAGTGCCTCTCCTTCTCGCGCGAACGCGGGTTGACGAACGAGCAGATCAACGCGCTGAAATATCTGCGCGCGCACGCGTTCGCGCGAAGAGGGCAGCACAAAGAAGCCGCGGAGAGCGCGCGCGCCGTCGCCGCCGCGCACCCGGAGTCGTCCGAGGCGTGGCGTCTCTACTCCCACGCCGCCGTGCAGAGCGGCCAGGTGTCTCGATGCCTGCGCGTCCTCGCGAAGATCACTCAGGTGCGTTCTATACAAACGTATTTCACCCATCGACCGGTTTCAACATTTGATCGCTCCCCCTTTCAACTGACCGATGAACTGTTTTTGTATGGAATGGCCCTCAGTCGCACAGGCAACAAGACGAGAAGCGCAGAGCCGCCGGCGACGGCGATATCGACGACGACGAAATGCGACGACGCGTGCCGGTGCTGCTGACGGCGGGGTTGATGAACGCGCTGCAGGGGTCGTGGGGCGTCGCGCTCGCGGATTTGATGCACGCGGTGGCGATCGAGCCGGAGGACCCCGCGGCGTCGCTCGCCGCGGGCGTCGCGGCGCTGCACCACGCCTCCGGGGTCAAAAACGCGGCGGACGAAGTGCGGCACGCGTGGGTGCTGAGAGCCGTCGCGCTGTTGCAGAAAGCCGGGAGACTGCGCGCGGCGCAAGGGCACGCACGGGAAGGGGAGTACAACCTCGCGCGCGGGTTACACCAGCTCGGGCTCGTCCATCTCGCGGTGCCGCTGTACGAGCGGTGCCTCGCGAGGGACGACGACGACCCCGCGGACGCGGACGCGGACGCGAGCTCGCCAAACTTGAAGTGGGAGGCGGCGCATAACTTGTCGTCGATATTTAAGGCGAGCGGCGCCCCGGAGCTCGCGAGGGAGGTGCTGAAGAAACACGCGACGATCGTCGAGGACGGTGTTCCGACGTCGATCACGGCGTGAGCGATGAGGTCGCGCGCTCGGGCGCGCGAAGCGATGGATAGAATAGTGATGATGCAATGACAACGTTTTCGTTTACGAGCGACGCGCGCCCGTGGCTACGACGCGATACGTATTCGGCGGCTCGCGTTTCTTCTATCTTTCACAAAGGGCGCGACGCCGCGGCTCAGCGGCGGTGTAACGCCGGCGACGCCGGCGTCCACGCGATCCTCGGCGACGTCAAACACGACGCCGCACGATTCGGCCTCCCCCGCGCGCCGCCCCCTCCTCCTCCCCCGCCTTTTCGCTCCTCCTCCTCCTCTTCGCCCAACCACGTAGACGCGTTCGACACCTCGTCGTCGTCTCGCGCCGCGCGCGCGCCTCCGCCCGGGGTGAACACGTCCGACGGAAGTCTCGACGCGCCAAACGCGCCCGCTCTCTCCGGGATGGCGTAGTCCCCGCCCGTTCCCGCGGACGGGGTCGGGCTGAACATCATCCCGCGCGACGACGACGACGGCGGCGGCGCTCTCTTCTTCGCCTTCGTCCTCGCCTTCGCCTTCGCCTTCGTCCTCGCCGTCGCCGTCGCCGTCGCCGTCGCCGTCGCGGCGCCTCCCTTCTTCGGCGCGACCGGAGGGCGCGTCGCCGTCGTCGTCGCGCGCGCGCGCGCGGGAAGCAAAGACCCGAACGTGTCGATCCGACCGCCGCGGACGCGAACCGTTTTTTTCGCGCCGCCGCTCTTCGCGAGCCCGGCGTTGTACTGGTGCATGATCATCTGCGTCGAGTTCGCCGGCGCGGGAGGCGGTCGAAGACGCGCCGGCTTCGGCTTCGGCTTCGGCTTCGCGTGCTGCTTCATCTTCGGTTGACGTCGCTGCTGCTGCTGCTGTTTCTTCTGCTTCGACGCGGGCGACTTCGCGACGCGACCGGCGCGCACGGCGAGCGCGGCTTTGGTTTTTTTGGTCTTGTCCGCCGCCTTCTTTTCGTCGGATTTCCTCGACGACGCGGACGCGTCGGACGGCGGCGCCTTCGACGCGGACGCGGGTCGCTTCTTCGGCCGCGGCTTGACTTTCTTCGCGCTCGATGGGCGTCTCTTCTTCTTCTTCGGAGATTTCGCGACGCCGCCGGCGCGCACGACGCGCGCGGCTTCCTTCGTCGGCTTCTTCGAGGACGGCGGTCGAGCCTTCTTCGGCGACTTCTTCGGCGCCTTCTTCGCTTCCGCGAGCTTCCGCGCTCTCGTCGTCTTCTTCTTCGCGTTCTGCGACGGCGGCGAGAGCGCGGCGCGCGCGGCGCGGGGTTTGCGCGGCGTGTGTTTACGACCTCGCCCCGCGGCGGGCGATGTTGGCAATTTCGCGGCGGGCGATTTCGCGCTCGCCGATTTTCCGACGCGCGCGCGCGCGCGTCCCGCCGCGGACGGGGACTTCGCGCGCGGCGTCTTCTTCCGTATCGTGGCCGTCGCCGCGACGACGCGAGATTTCCCTCGCCCGCCGCGAGGAGACTTCGCGTCGTCCTTCGTCGGCGTCGTCGCCGCGGTCTTCCGCTTCTTCGGATTCTTCGCGACCATATCGTTCGTTACGACGACGATAATTCGTCAGGTGCCGAGTGCGTGTCCTTCGAAGCGTCGGGCGACGACTCGTTCGCTGCTTCGCGCGTCGCGCGCGGATACGGCTCGACGTGAGGTGGTGCGGACGACGCGACAGAGACGCGCGAACGGTGCCGGACGCGAGCGTGCGGACCTCTGCGGGGCGCGTCGTTGTGGCTCGCGGATTGTTGTGTGTGTTGTCGTGGTCGTCCTCTCGGCGAAAATTGTGCACGTGGCGTTTTTTTTTGCGTTCACGACAACCTGACGTAACAACGTCCTACTCGCGCGCGTCCCTCGACGACGCGACGCGACGCGACGCGACGCGATCACTCCCTCCCGCGCGCCCGCGGCGGCAACCCTCCAAACTCCAACCCCGGGTCGAGCGTCATGATCTTATCCAGATCGTACCCCGCGTCCGCGAACATCTTCCCGTACTCTTCCTTCTTCTCATCCGGCAAGCCTCTGTCGTTGATGAGGTGCCGCATGCGCTCTTGCACGACGAGCACCGCCTCGCGCGCCTCCTCCGGCGTCGCGGACTCCCTGCGGAACATCCCCGCGGCGGGCTCGTCCGAGGTGGGATCGCCGAACATCTCGTTGAACTTCTTCTCGTTTCGTTTCTCAGCCTTCTCCCTCTTCTCGTCCTCTCGAATCTCCGTGAAGCTCCGTCCGTTTTTATATCTCGGCGCCCCGGTCTCCACGCAAATCTTGCACGTCACGACGTCCGGGTGATCGCCGCCGCCCAAGCCGCGGTCGCGCGGCCGGAAGTCCGCCATCCCGTTCGGCAGGCACTTCGCGTGCACCAGGTGGCGGCAGCTCAGCGCGTCGCACGTCAACAGATTCGGATCCGCCTCCAATCCCTCGACGTCTTCCCCGCACACCGCGCACTGCGCGATGATCTCGCCCTTGATCGCGGCCGACATCCTCGCGCCGTGCCGCGCGTGCCACGCCGACGCTATGCACTTCTCGATCATGTCGTCGTACGTCTCCTGCGTCGCGCGCGGGTCCCCGTCGGCGTCCGTCGTGCTCTCGCCGCAGATCCTTTGCCCTTGCCCGCACCACAGAGGCTCCTCGACGCCGTCGGGTTCTATCTTCACCGTCTTCGCGACCTCGCCGGCTAAGAGCGCGGCTTCGACGTACGGCTCCGCGGCGTCGTACTCGCCGAGGTTGACGTGGCAGGTGCACAGCGTGACGCACAGTTCGAGCTCCATGCCGAGCGCTCTCGGGCCCAACTTTTTGTATCGCTCGCGGGCGTCTTCGCACGCTTCGATCGCCTCGCGGAAGTGTTTGTTCGCCTTGTCGCGGTCGCGCGCGGCGATCTCTTTCTCCGCCTTCCTCATCGCTTTCATGTACGCGTCCTTCGCGTCGTCCGCGGCGGCTTTCAAGTCCACGAGACGGCATTCGTCCTTGTGTTCCTTGCTGAAGTGCTTCTTCTGGCATTTCTTATCGCAGTAGCGTCGACCTCGCAACGCGGACTTGCACCCGAGGCACTTCAGGAGCTTGGCGCTGGTCTTCCCGCAATTCGCGCACGTCTCCGCGCTCGCGCGCCTCTTCGTGAGCGTCGACATCGCGAGCGAGCGCGGCGCCCGGGGATCTGGACGGAAGACGCCCCGATTCAACAACCGGAAACAAATCTTTATCCACTTCCGCTACTCGTAGACGACTGGAGTTTCAGGCGGGGTCAGGGGTCGCGTCGCGTCTCGTTTCTTAACTTATACTCATCTCTTCATCATCATCTTCTTCTTCTTCTATCTACGAACCCTCCCTCACCGCGCGGCGGACGTCTCAGAACATCGCCTTCAAGATCGCCTTCGGAAGCATCGCGAACCAGCTCGGGTTCTGATCCCCGAACGTCCGCGTGTCCCGGCACGGCGCCCTCGCCGCCTTGACTCTCGTCCGCTCCGCGCGTCGCTCCGCCTCCCTCCACTGCGTCTCCATGTCGTCCCTCTGCGCCGCCTCCACGGCGTCCGCGATAGCGTGCGGATCGATCTCGTGCTCGCCCGCGCCCAGCATCGCGCGCACGTCGTTCATCCCCGGCGGCGGCGGCTGCGAGACGGACTTGAAGAGCGTCTCGTACTTGCCCGCGGCGACGGCCCACGACCAATCTTTTTCCATCCCCCGCCGCCGCTTCTGCGCCCACCGGCTGTCGACGGCGCCCGCGACGCCGCCGTCCGCGATCTTCCGCGTCTTCTCGACGTCCTCGCGGTAGCACGCGAACGCGCGTCGCAGCGCGCGCTTCAACTCGCGCGCGTCGCACGGGCTGAACGGGTAACCCATCGCGCGTTTCACCGTGTCGCGCAATCCCCCAGTCGCGTGCGCCACGGGAATCGTGCCGTATCGCGACGCGTACATCTGGTTCAGCCCGCACGGCTCGAACCGCGACGGCATCACGAGGACGTCGGATGCGGCGGTGATCCTGTGCGACACCGGGACGGAGAACCCGACCCACGCGCACACCTTGCCCTTGTGCTGCGCTTCCTTCTCCGACATCCAACGCTCGAGGCTTTCGTCGCCGCTGCCGAGCATCACGACTTGCCCGCCGTTCGCGACGACGTCGTCCACGCACTCCAACAGCACGTCCACGCCCTTCTGCTGGTCCAGCCGCCCGATGAAACCAACCAGAGGCGCGTCCGGGTCCTCCTCTAATCCCATCTCGCGCTGAAGCATGAGCTTGCACGCCGCCTTGCCGCGTCGCGCGTCGACGACGGTTCGGTTCTCGTCGTGCGGCGCGTAAGAAAACGCCTCGAAAGCGTCGCCGTCGAGCGCGTAATTTTGCGGGAGGTGCGCGTCCGTCGCGGGGTTCCACTCCTCGTCGTCGATCCCGTTCACGATCCCTTTCAACTTGCCGCTCATGCCGTTGAACACGCCGAGGTCAATCTCGCTGCCAAAGTTGCCGACGCTTCGCAACACCTTATCCATCCCGCATCCGAGCTCGTTCGTCTGCACCTCGTTGGCGTACGACGGCGAGACCAGCACCGCGGCCTGCGACGTCGCGAGCCCAGCCTTGAGAAAGTTCATGCTCTCGCCGCCGTCGTTCCACCGCCACCGAAGCGCGGGGAACCACTCCGTGTTCTCCTCGGGCAGACCCAACATGCGGTACCGGTGGCTCGGGAAGATTCCGAGGTGGAAGAGGTTGTGAACGATGGTCACCGTCGTCGCGCGCGCGACGGCGGCTCGCGCGCCCTCCGGGGCCCAGTGCCTCGGTCGCACCGCCTCCCCGGCCGCGGCCTGGTACCTCGCGGCGAGAAACACCGGCACGAGCGCGGCGTGCCAGTCGTTCGCGACGAACACCGGCGCGGCGTCGAACCGTGCGTTCCGTCGCCTCGCCTCCGCGTCTTCGCCGCCGCCGAAGAACAGGTCGCCCCACGGGACGCACAGCAGCGACTCGATCGCCGCCAAACTCAAGAGCGCGAACCGAAAGTCGTTGTCGTCGTACGGGCGCCCGGGCGCCGACGCGTAAATCTTCGCGCCGCCGCCGCGTTCGAGCGCGGGATGCTTCACGAATAGGTACGTCACGCCGTCGCGTCGCGCCGCGTGATAGCGCACCGTCTCGTCGCGGTGATTCAGCGCGAACGTCGCGGAGTGCCCGGTGTCGTGGACGTCGTCGTACGGCTCGTAGAGCGGCGCGACGACGACGACGGAGTGCCCTCTGGCCGCGAGCGCCGCCGGGAGCGCGCCGCAGACGTCGCCGAGGCCGCCGGTTTTGCTCCACGGCGACACCTCCGCGGTGACGAAGACGAGGGGCGTTCCCGCGGACGACGGCGGCGCGACGTCGGGGCGGCGTTCGTCGACGGACGTCGCGTTCACGCACGCGGCGACGATGTTGTTGTCGCGACCGTCGTCGTCGTCGTCGTCGATCGTCTCGTCGTCGCGCCCGATCTCGACGTCCGCGCCTTCCGCGACCGCGCGACTGACCGTTGGCGCGACGGCGACGAGACGACGACGCGCGCGCGTCGACGCGTTCGCGGCGTTCGCGACGCGCGAGCGCGCGGGGTACGTCCTAGACGACGCGCTCGCGCGGCGCGCGCGCGGGGGATGGACGTCGCGCGCCATCGCGCGCGCGGGGAGCGCCGCCGTCGCGATCGCGCGCGACATGCCCCGATGCGATGCGACGCGTCGTGAAAAAAAGAAACAAGATGGGGAAGCGACTCGCTTCCCCCGCGTCTCGGAGACGCCTTCCTCGCGAGCGAACGGCGCGGGTTCGCGGTCGCGACGCCGCGCGGGCGTGTTCCGACGCGTCCGCGCGGAGGCGCGCGAGGTTTCGACGCTCGAGGCGCGCGCGGAAGTGGAGTTGCGCGAGGGGACGTCGACCACGACACAAAGTTGACAGCTGGAAAGCGAGCGGAGATCTTTCGTGCAGAGTTCCCCCCGGCGCGGGAAATCGTGCAGTGCCGGTTCCGCATAAATGCGCATAGGGCTACTGTACAACTACTGTAATCGCGTGCGAGAGTCTGAGTTCGAGGAAACGTGCCATGTGTCGCGTTCACGCACACGGCGACGCGCGAGCCTCGACCGCCCGCGAACGCGTGATTCGCGCGCTTCGGACGTCGTCGCGTCCACGCGGAGCGCGCCTCGACGGTCGGACGCGCGGTCGGCCGCGACGCGACGGCGACGGCGGCGCGCTCGTCGGTGCGGCGACGACGATGAAATCGACGATGAAATCATCTTCGCCTCTTCGCCCCCGCGCGCGCGCGACGGCGATCGCGCTCGCGCTCGCGGCGCTCTGCGCGTCGTTCGTCCCGACCGCGCGCGCGCAGAACAACTTCTACGCGCTCGAGGAGCTCCAGACGCCGCCGGCGGTGCGCGAACGACGCTCTCGACGCCCCGCGCGAGCCCTCCCGTCGCCCCGCGTCGCCTCCGTCGCCCCCGCGCAAACGGCCCCATTTCCCCCGCGCCGGGCGCGGACGGTGCTGACGCCCCGCCGCCGCCGCCCCCAACTCGTCGCCGCGCCGCGCAGATATCGTGGCTGTACCCCCCGAAAGGGCACATCATCGGCGGCACCGTCGTCACGATCTACGGCTCCGGGTTCAAGCGGTCCGCGACCGGGAAGGTGCGCGAGCCGCGTCGCGAGTCGACCTCCTCATCCCGCGGCCCCAGCCATCCTCCGTCGCGCTCGTAACAACGAGTCTCACCGCGCGCGTCCCCACCTCCCCTCTCCCTCCTCCCACAGATCCGATTCGCGAGCGAGAACCAGATCGAGGAGGTGCTGTACACGTACGTCAGCGACAGCGAAGCGCACGTCGTGACCCCGACGCGCTCCTCCCCCGGCACCGCGCACGTCTCCGCGTCCAACGACGGGAGCGAGTTCAGCGCGTTCCCGCTCGTGTACACCAAAGGCTCGGGGACGTTTCTCAAGTTTATATTCGACAACTCCGAGGCCGGGTGCCTGGACTGTCTGAACAGCGCGGACGGCGTCGGGCTGAACCCGCTGCAGATCACGGAGATGTGGCACCTGGACAACGCGACGGGGCCGTACGTCGGCGGCACGGAGGTGACGATCACCGCGAGAGGGCTCGACTGGGCCGCCGCGGGGATCGCGCCGACCGATCTCACCATGCCGGGGACGGGACAGCTGTACAACGGCCCGGTCGGGGGACCGGGGACGCCGCACCCGCACAACGTCGACCCAATGAGCTCGGGGAACGGGCCGCCGGTGACGGGGACGTTTTACCCGCACAAGATGCTCGCGTGCAAGTGGATATGCTACCTCGATATGGATCAAGACCCGACGACGGGGACGGATTACGCGTACGCCGACGGCGTCGAACACGTCGTCTCGAGCGAATGGATCGACGCCAGGTGGAAGGACTACACGGAGATCACGTGCGAGTCGCCCGCGATGACGGTGCCCACCGCGTCCGCGGGAGGACCCGCCGACATCGCGCCGACGCGGTGTAACATCCACGTCAGCAACGACCGTTCGGGGACGCACGCGACGGCGTTCGCCGCGTGGTAGGGATCCCCTCACTTTCCCGTATCTTCGTTCGTTTTCGTTACATATCATGGTCTACCTCTGCATCACTCAAATTACACCGTCCCGCCTCTTATCTACCGCGTCGGGCTCCCCACGTCTTATATCGCTCGCGTTATGACTTGACAAACTACTCGGGCGTGTGCGTGTCTGATTGTTTTTTTGTGCGGGTGACTCTAACAAGTGGAAATACGAAGACAAGAGGCCGACGGTGACGAACATCAAGACGAACCAATTCTCGGTGTGGCCCGCGCGCGGGCCGTTCATGGGGAACACCGAGGTCACCATCACCGGCACGGACTTCTTGCCCTCGAAGTACTTGAAGTGCAAGTTTGGCGGCGTGAACAGCGCGGCGGGCGCGGCGTCGTACGTCGAAGACGACATCTCGCACGTCGTCGGCGAACCCGGCGGACGCGCGCGGTACGTCTCCTCCACGGAGATTGTCTGCGTCACCCCCGTGTTTGGTCCCGCGGCCGCGGCGGCGCAGTACCCGCCCGGGACGCTCGAGGGCTCCGTCGGCGCGGGCGCGATCTTGGAGATTGACGCGTACGGCCCCGGGGCGGCGTCGGCGACGGCGGGGGAGGAGATCACGTCGGTTGAAATCATCTCCGGAGGACGCGGGTACCAAACTCCGCCGTTGATCACGATCGAGGGCGGCGGCGGGTGCTGCGCGAGGCTCACCGCGACGGTGGACGCGCACGGCGCGATCGACACCGTGACCATCGCGGAGGGCGGCGCGGGGTACAACATGGGCGTCAACGCGACGGCGACGGCGGTGATCACGAACCGAGGGTACCTGGACAACGTCGCGAAGATCGTCGTCGACGCCGGCGGGACCGGGTACCGCGTGCCCCCGGACGTCGTCTTCTCGTGCGCGTCCGGCGGCGACTCGTGCTTCCAGAAGGGCGACGCGAGCTCCGGCTCGAAGACGCCGGCGTGGAGCCCCGGGAGGCACGCCACGGCGCGCGCGATCATGGCGCCGGACGTCGACTGCCCGTCGCCGTTTTTCACGTGCGCCGGGAAAACCGCCGTCGCGTCCATCGAGGTGACGTTCGCGGGGGCGTACTACACCGAGGCGCCGGTGGTGACGATAGTGCCGGCGAAGCCGTTCGTGAGGGTCACGCCGATGGAGATCAACCCGACGCTGCTGTTCCGCGACGACCCGTCGCAGGTTGGGTATTACAGCAAGCAGGGGAAGAGCGTGGACGAGCTGGATCCGGAGGTGGCGCACGGGTCGTGGCCGGACGGCGCGGAGGACACCACGATCCACTACCCCGTCACGTTCCCGGGATCGACGCCCACGGAGGTGGACAGCGCGTACGGGATCCCGGGTATTCGAAACGGTCGACTACCGGGCGTCAGCGATAAGAAGTGCGCGAAGACGCTCGCGGACTGCCCCCACGGCGTATACGGGTGGAAGTCGTGCATGCGGTGCCCAGAGTTGAGGAACCCGGAGGATCGCGGGCCGCTTCTTCCGCCGCTCGGGCGCGCGTACATGGACGGCAGCGTGAAACCCGGGCACCAAGAACTCGTCAGGGTGTCGAACAACTACCACAAGTTTGGCGCGTTCGTCGGCGAGGAGACGACGCGGACGCACTTTGGGTACCGGAACGAATCCCTCGCCGTCGCCGGCGACGCCGCCGCGCAAGGGTACTGGCTCTGGTCCGAATCCGGAATGACCGCGGACGAGATGAACCGCTGCCGCGTCTCGACGAACCCGCCCGTGCACCCGATGTACGGCTTCCTCGAAGGCCACGGCCTCGACGCCGCGCTCGGTCTGGGCACCGCGGACGACGAGTTCACGCTCGGCGGCGGCGGCGGCTCCAACAACCTCCTCTACCTCGACGGGTCCTCCGTCGGCGGCGCGCCAGGCTCGGGAGCGACCGCGATCGCGCAGCTGTCCGACACGGATGCCAACTGCGCGGCGAGCGGGAAGTGCTACGTCGCCGCGATCGTGGTGACGAACCCGGGCAAGGGCTACATGTACCCGCCCGCGGTGCGGATCGCCGTGGACACGAGCGGCGGCGCCGCGGAGGTTGGCTACGGCGCCGTCGGCGTCGCCGTCATCTCCGGCGGCACCGTCCTTCGCGTAGAGGTGGATCCGCTGTCTCGAGGGATCGGATACGTGAAACCGCCGATCGTGACGCTCGCCGCGGTCAGGGAGGCGACGACGTACGACGCCGGGACCGGTCAGGGCTCGTACGCGATCGATCAGTCCGCGAACAGCGTGTGGACGGGGCAGTACCGGCAGACGTCCAACCTGGACGTGGGTCACGGCGCGTTTCCGGGGCACCCGGGGAACACGAACCTCGGTCACCCCCGAAAGGACTGCATCTACTTCTTCTACTCGGACGTGTACGTGTCGCCGTCCGGAAGCGACAGCACCGGTCAGGGGACCGCGGGACGCCCGTATCGCACCGTGCAAAAGTGCATCGACGCGTCGCTCGCGGGGGCGAGGGATTATTACGTCTACAAGAGAGCCGACGGCGGCGACCGCGACCCGGCGATTCCGGACGGGACCGCGCGGTACGGGACCGAGTCCGCGGGCGAGAGAGTGGACGCGACCGCGCCGGGCGGGAACACGCCCACGGGTCGGGATAAGGGGTACACCGGGCGCCAGGTGCGAAACTACAACGCGAGGAAGACGGGGTTGGGGAAGAGCGGGAAGGACCGAGAGAGAGACTCGGCGAAGGGTTTCGGGTACACCGTGAACCGCGACCGGTGCATCCTCAAAGACGGCGTGTACTGGGGCGAGGGCAACCGAGACCTTCAACCGCACGGGCACGTCGTGGAGGTGTGGGCGGAGAACGCGAACAACGTCACGATCGACTGCGGGGGACGGTCCATAGGCAAACACGTCTTCACCGCGGATAAGCACGGCGGCGAGCGAGCCACCGTCGTCGGGAGCGTCAACGTCCAGGGCGTCGTCATGCGGCGGTGTAACATCCGCGCGGACCCGAAGCCGAACTACCGGCCGTACTACCCCGGGAGGCCGGGGTACGGGCCGGGGACGCGGAACCCGAACGGGCAGATGTGCTGGCCGGGCGCGACGGGGTGCCAGGCGAGGCAAGGCGTCGACGGGATGGCGGCGGGGCAGTGAGCGCGCTTCGCTCGAGACGACCGCGACGCGATGACTTTAATAATACAGTATGATATATGATATCACACCGCCGCGCTACGTCGCGTCGTCATCGTGACAGACGCGTTATTTATTTATTCTTCTTCGCTACTTCTTCTATGACTTCCTTGCCGTCCTCCATGAGCGTGCGCATGTACTCAGAGACGCGCTTCGCGGCTTCACCGGGATTCGATGTGGCCTCGCTCAGATCTTTCAGCTTACCCGACGTCTTCGCTTCTTTCAGCGCCGCGTCAGTGCGAACCGCGAACCGCTGGAACGTCTTCGAGTTCGCGAGCCCTTCCACGAGGAGCTCGTTGAAGACGTACGAGAAAACGCGGCTGAAGAACGACATCGCGGTTCCGAGACCTTCTTCTTCCTCTCTCGTCGAGCTAAATTCACGACCTCACGCCGCGCGACAGATCCCACGCGCTCTTCCCCCCTCCTCGGTGCGCGGGTTCGGCCTCCGCGAAGATGCGAACGCCCCTGCGGGGTGTGTGCGGCCTCTGCGTGCGGCGCGTGGTGAGATGTGGTCTCTCGCGACCCTCAGTCCGCGCGCGCGCACGAATGACGATGACGGCGCGCGAAACCCGACACGCGGCGCGGCGCGGCTTCTCGAAGGTGGCGGAAACTCAGCCCGTGTTTATCTATCGGGAAGCTGCGGCTCGCCGACCATTGCGACCGCCGCGACCATGACGGGCGTGCCGTTCATGAAAGGACCCTTCAGCCTCCCCTCGAAGGAGGCGAAGGAGGCCGAGAAGAAGAAGAGGGTGCGCGCGATGCCTTCCCCCGCGCCGCTCGCCCGTCGCTCGCGCGCCCGCCCGATCGCGAATGAACGTCCTTCCTCGCCGAAATTCTCCCGCCTCGCGGCAGCGCTGACCCTCGACCCCCCTCCTCGCCCAGGCCGCGATCGCGCGAGTGAAGAAGTGGGTGGAGCAGCACATGCCCCCGGAGTACCTCGAGGACCGCAAATGCGTCGTCGACGTCTCCGAGGTTCGTCGTGCCCACGAGATTTCAGCGCCCGTCCATCCGTCCCCTCGTCCTTCGCGCCGCGCGACGATCGATCGTTCGATCGTTCGTTGTGTTACCACACTGGTCCCCATACGACCGCGTCGGCGTTGTGAACGTCGTTCCTTGAGGACTTTCCTTTCTCTCTCGCTCGCCGTCCTCCCTCCCTCCCTCCCCGCGCGTCCCGCCGCCCCTCGCGCGGCGCGCGACCCGACCTCACCCGACCTCACCCGACCTCGCCCGACCGACCTCGCCCAGGTGCAATGCGGCGACCCGAACTGCGCGCCCATCGACACGATCGTCCGCCTCATCTTCCCCAACGAGTGCGGCACCGTGTTCGGCGTGCCGTGCGAAGCCCACGAGGTGGAGGAGGAGGACATCCTCAGCATGATGCCCCCCGACGAGTACTTCGCCAAGTGGGCCGCGGGCGAGAAGGCGGAGTGGCCGCTGCCGCCGGAGCCGCCCGACCCGGGAGAGATCCCGGACGTCGAGCTTCGGTTCAAGGTTGGCGACAGAGTGCAGTGCTGCATCGCGCGCGGGCCGGACGGGTGGGCCCCGGGCGTGGTCGTCTCGCTGTGGTACCGCGCGCCGATGTGGCCGACGGGGCAGTACGCGCCGTATCAGGTGCGTTCGTTCGTATTCACACTGGTCCCCATACGACCGACCGCGTTCGCTCCACGAGGACTTCGCCCGGCGGGCGCGTCTCTCCGCCCAGGGTCCCTCGCCGCTTTCGATCCCGACACGCCTCGACGCCTTTCGACTCCGACTGACGCGCCCCTGAACTCCACCCCGACGTCGCAGATCAAGTTGGATGGGCACGATAGCCTGATATTCGCGCCGCAGGACAAAGACAACTGCATCAAGGCGTGCCCGTGAGGACGGAGGACGGAGGCGGAGGTTGAAGACGAACGGGCCTTTGAAATATCAATAATACGGCGACGATATCATACGACTGCAGCGCTCACGCTCGAACGCGCGCGTCCGCGACCACGCGACGCTTTCGGCCAAATATCACGCATCCGGGCACGTGATGTTTTAGTCTGTCACGCGTGCCCCCCTTTCCGCTGACACGCGCCATTTGCGCCCTGTGACGGGAGACGGGCGCGAGGGCGGGGGACGATTTGTTTTTTTTTCGGTCGGTCGACGAGCTGCGGCTGCAAAAAGCGTTTCGTCTCCCGCCCGCGGTGTCGCGTCGCGCCCGCGCGGCGTCAGCGCGCACACTCGCGCGCGCTCGGTCGCTCATCGCGCCGCCTCACGCGCGTCCCTCCGACGATCGCACTTCGCGCGCGTCGTCGCCGTCGCGTCTGACGTCCGTCGTCTTCGCGCGCGAAACCTCCGTCCGTCGTTCGGCGCGACGAGCGTCCGCATCCTCCTCGGACGGAACCGAATTCCTTTCGAGACAACGAAGCGACCGGCATGACGACGACGGCGATCTCGCCGGCGATGCCGTCCTCTCCCTCGCGCAGTGTCGACGACGATCCCGACGTCGAGGCGTACTTACTGAAAGCCAAAGACGCGGCGCTGAAGTCGCTTCGACGCCAGAAGCTCATCAAAGAGCGCAAGTCGCAGCGACGGATGCGCCTCGGAGGCGCGACGCTTCAGCCTCTCGACGAGGGATATTCCGTAGAAGTCGACGCGACGACGACGACGACGAACGGCGCGCACCGCGGCTCGACGACGACGACGCCGACGGTCGAGCTCGGTGGAACGACGACGACGACGACGCCGGCGGGTCTCAAGAAAAACACGATGCTGCAGCGCGTGCTGACGCGCGACGCGAGAGACCGCGCGCGCGGCGTCGACGAGACGGATCCTCACCTGCGCTTCGCGAGCGTTCTTCGCGCGGGCGCGACGCGCGACGACGACGCCGCCGCCGCCGTCGCCGCCGCCGGCGCTCTGGACATCACGAGCGGCGGCGGCCAGAGCACCGGCCTCGCCGGGATCACCTCGATGCTCGTGGACGACCGCGGGTGCATCGTCTGCGGCCGCGAGGACGGCGTCATCGTGACGTACCCCCCGCGCGAAGGCGAAGGCGTCGGCGTCGGCGGCGGCGCCGTCGCCGCGGTCGCCGCGGAGCGTCCGAACCGAAAAGTCTCGACGCCTCCCCCGTCGGCGTGGAACGGCGGCGGAGGCGGCGTGAAGCTTCTCAAGACGTTCGTCGCGCGATCGCCGCCAGAGCACGGCGGCGGCGAGCGGCGGATCCTCCTCGCCGCGCACGACAACGGGTCGTGGGCGCGATACGTCCACGGGCGAAGCGGGGGAGACGGCGGCGCGGCCCCCGCCGCGGGTTGGATCCTCGACGCGGCGGCGCCGGGGCCGCACCCCGATTTCTGCGACATCTTCAAGCTGAGACCGACGAGGGAGCGGTCGCGGTGGGCGCCGCGCCGCGCGTGCGTCCCCGCCGCGTGTTTCAGCGAGGACGGCGACGTGCTTTACATCTCCTCCCCGGTCATCGGCGAGAGCTGCGTGTATCGATGGGAGATTCCGGCGACGGGAGGCGAGGAGTCTTCGCGGGAGGCGAAAAAGGCGTCGACGACGGGCGCGGCGCCCGCGCCCGCGACGCCGGCGCGCGACGCCGCGCCGCCGCCGCCGCCGGAGGACCCGTCGCGGCCTCGCGAGTCGTGGGAACTCCTGAAGAAGTCCACCTGGGGCGTCGTCACGAGGGTGGACCACCACACCGACAAGGTCATGGCGATCGTGAACCATCCGGCGCGCGGCGGCGTCGTCACCGGAGGAAACGATAAGCGCATCGTCGTGTGGAGCGACGAAAAAAACGGCTCTCCGATGCGCGTCGTTCACGAGACCATCGCCGCGGGCGCGATACGCGCGGTCGCGATCACGAGCGACGGCAGACGGCTGTTCACCGCGGGGTCGGACAGGAACGTCCGGATGTGGGACCTCCCGGCGACGCCCGCCGCGGACGCGGACGCGGACGCGGACGCCGCCGGATCTGGATCCGGATCCGTCGCCGCCGGGGGGTCGCCCAAAACCAAAACGCCCGGGATCGTCCTCCTGAAATCCTTCGCCGGCGGCCACGACGGCTTCGTAACCTCCCTCGCGCTCGTCCCGAACGCGCGCGCGCCGACGCACGTCGTCTCCGGTAGCGAGGGCATCCCCGGCGGGTGTTACCTCGTCAAAGGCGACGGCGGCGTCAACGTGTGGCGCGTCGTCGACGGCGTCCGCGTGGACGCGGCGACGCGGCAGACGCTGGACATCACGTCCTGCCACGTCAGCGCGGACGCGGCCGATCCGGACCGCGCGGTCGGGATGCTGAGCGCGTCTAAGGACGGCACCGTGGTCGAGTGGGCGTTCGACTGGAAGCGACGCGGACGCGATGAGGAGAGAGGGCGCGAGATTATACGTTGGCGCGGCGGATTCCTCGGGGAGGGGAAGCGATGAACGGGCGACGCGTGCCAGTATTTCTTTTCGCGGTCGCGTCGCGTCGTGTCGCAGCGCACTTGTACATAACATACGGTACCGCGCGTCGTCGTCGTCGTCGTCGTCGTCGTCGCTTCTATTTCTATTTCTTCTTCCCGCCGCCCTTCGCCTTCTTCTTCGGGCTCTTCCCGCCGCCGTACTTCTCTTCCAAACGCGCGAATAAATCATCCGCCGCAGCCGCCCTCGCGTTTTGCCTCGCCTGAATGATCGCCATCAAATCGCCCTCGCCGCCGCCGCCGGCGCTCGCCGCCTTCTTCTTCTTCTTCGGACGCGGCTTCAGAGGGTCCTTCGGCGCCGGCTTCTTCCGTATTTTCGCCGCCCAGGACGTGAACGCGGGGTATCGCTTCGACTCCCTGGCGTCGACGGCGGCGTCGACGACGTCCGCGAACCGATGCGAATCCACCGCCTCCTCGCTGCACATCACCCACATGAACACCTTGGACATGTTCCCCGCGAACTTTTCGTACGCCTCGAGAAGGTCCTTCTTCTCCTCGTCGCCGCCGCGGTACTCCAATTCGAACGACTCGATGTCCTCCTCGGTGACTTGCTTGTAGATCCCGCGGTAGTACTCGTACAGCGAGTTGAACTTCTCGTCGCTGAGCCCGTCCGCGTCGTCGAACCGCCCGGTCTCGTCGTATACCCTGCGCTTGTCCGCGTCGGACAAGACGCCGTACACTTTCTGCAGCGTTTGGAACTGCACCGCGGCGTCCTCGCTCGGGTTCTTGTCCGGATGCAGCTTCAGCGCCATCTTGTGATACGCTTTTTTGATCTCCCCCGAGCTCGCGCTCTTGCTCACGCCGATGAGCTCGTACAGGTCCTTTCCGTGCAGCGGGTCGTCCGGGTCCTCGGCGTCGCTGAGGTTGTCGTCCGAGTGCTCGTCCTCGCTCTCTTCGATGACGCGTTTGCCCATGGTGGAGGTCACGAACGCGCGACGCGTTGTGACGACGAACGATGCGCCCGCGCGACGATCTCGGTCGACGCGACGTTCGGAGTGATGATTTGAAAACGAAAAAAAAAAAAAAACTCACGAGTTGGTAAAAGGTTTTCACTCCCCCCCGCACCAGGCACGATGCCCCCGCCGAATGAGACGAACCCGCCGACTGAGCCAAGAACCAAGCAGGGGTTCGCTGACCTCCTCACGGAACTCGCAGACCTCTATGGTGTAGAGGGGATGCGCACACGGCTTATTGACCCACGATACCTTTTGATGAAGGAACGACAAGCCAAAGCTTGGAGGGTCGCCTCACAAAAGATCGCGTCCCACGATGCCCCCGCTCAACTTACCGAGGACAGCCCAAGGTTGTTTGAGAGGGTGAAAGGGGTCGGCGAAACCACGATTGAGCTAATGAAGTAATACATCACGACTGGAACTTTTGAAGAGCTTGAAGACATCAAAGCTGATCCTTGTGTGTCCCACGGCGTTGGAGTTCAAGTTGGCACCCCCCGAAATGTTGGCACCCCCGACCCCCCCGGTCGTCATCCCCGCCGCGCGGAGGAGCGCGGGGTTGCCCCCGCTGAACTCACCGAGGACACGCTCAGACCGTATGAAAGTGTGCTTGTAAATGCCCGTAACGAAAAGCCAAGATTCATCAGAACTGAACATTTAGAGAGACCAGGGAACTTGAGCGATGCCAATTACAGCGACGAGTTCAAGCAGGAGATAAGGGTTTGGTTTGAGACGTTACGAGTGCGAGACTGTAGGAACCCACTCCGTATTCCATATGAATTGAAAGAAAGGGGTTTACAACACGGAATCGGGTTTTCTACCTCGGTATTCTTGTGGAGAGGCGAGCGTCTTAAGCTTGATGATGTGGATGTTTTATGGTCGGACTTGGAGGCTGGTCGCTGGGACGGCTTCGATGCTTACAAAAACGACCAAGAAGGTTTCTTAAAAAAACTCTCAAATCACAAGCCAGCCATAGATGAATACTATGACGCGATAGTGTTTGAGGGTCGGATATTCATTCCCGACACGCGTAAGCCTCGTCCATACACTTCAGCATCCAGTATGGATTGGGATGCTCGCCATTTTATCAGGGACTACGGAGCAGAGGACGGTGTAGGAATAGGTTCTTCCCAATTGAAGTTTCGGGGAGATCCCGATACTGACAGATACTGGTGTAAGTTTAGAGGAAAGTGTGACTACATTAGGGAGAATATCATATACCCTATTATTCGTCACCTTGGTTTCAAAGCTACTGATGCCGATGATGAACGCGATGCGAAGAGGACAGATGTGGAGACGAATAAAAGAGCGAAACCAAGAGAGTTGGAGGAGTCAAGTAAGAAGCCCAGACGTAATAAATAATAACGCGCGTTCCGCCGACTGACGTCCTACGAGCTACCTACTAGACCACATCACCCACGTCACCAGGGCTACTCCCCCCGCGCCCTCGACTTCGCCCTGAGGTGCTTCGTCCGCACGCTCCCCCCAAGCGCGGTCGCGATGTCCCCCCAGCGCGACGCGCGCTCGCCGTCCGGTCGGTCCTTCGCAGCGCACAACGCGCGGCGCTCGGCGGCGTCCACGGGGGTCTCGCCGAAGGCGTCCACCGCGCCGACGTCCGCGCCTCGCCGCGTCAGCGCGTCGCACGCCGCGCGATGACCGTTCACGGACGCCCAGTGCAGCGGCGTCCGCCCCCAGACATCCGCGCGGCGCGTAATCGGGGGTTTCGTCGACTTCGACGTCGCCGCGGGTTTCTTCGCGGAGGGTTTCTTCGCGGAGGGTTTCTTCTTCGCGGCGGCTCCGGGCGGCGCGCCTCCTTCCGAGACGTCGCATATGAAGTCGAGGACCGCCCCCGCCGCGCCCGCCCGCGCGGCGACGTGCAGCGCCGTCTGCCCATCCTCGTCCACCGCGTCGACGATCGCGGAGACGTCCGCGGTCCCCGCCGCGCCCTCGAGAAGCGCGGCGAGCAGAGCGACGGAGCCGCGCGCGGCGGCGACGAGAAACGGCGTGCGCCCGCGTCGCGTCCTCGCCCTCCGGTCCGCCCCGGCGGCGACGAGCGTCCGCGCGGTGTCCTCCGCGCGCGGCCCGGCGCCGCACGCGACGTGAAGCGGCGTGAGATGCGAACCGTCGCGACGTGAAGAACGGCCGTCGACGGGGACGCCGGCGTCGAGCAGCGCGCGCGCGACGCGCGAAGACGCGGGGGAGGCGTCGGCGGCGGCGCGGAAGAGCAACGCGACGCCCTCGTCCTTCTCTTCGTCGTCGCGCGCGTCGCCGTCGCCGTCATCGCTCCCGCTCGCCTCCTCCTCCTCCTCCTCTTCATCTCGCGCGAGTATCGCCGCCGCGCCCGGAAGCTCCCCCGCGTCCGCGGCGTCCTGAAGAAACCGAACGTACGCGCCGAGCGTCGGACGTTGGAGCAACTTGGCAGGCGCGAGCGCGCCGGCGAGCGCTTCCCCGAACGCGCCGACGTCTTCGGTCTCGGTCTCGGTCTCGCGGCCGTCGCCGAAATCGCCGCCACCGGCCGCGGCGCGAAAGACGGCGTGCAGTTCCTGGCACGCGCGCAGCGCGGCGAGGGAGTCGCCGCCGAGCTCGGCGAAGTGCGACGCGCGGTCGACGGCGACGCCGCCGAGCGCCGACGTCCACGCGCGCGCCACGACGGACGCGAACGCTTTGGACCGACCGAGGCCGCCGCGCGTCGCGCCGCCGCCGCCGTCGGCGCCGCGATCCGGCGGCGGCGGAAGCCCGCGCTCGAGAAGCGCCCTCCGCGACACCTTCCCCGACGACGTCATCGGAAGTTCGCGCGCGACGGCGAACAGCCGCGGGAGCATGTGTCGCGGGACGCGTCCGGAGAGGAGCCACCGCATCGCGTCGCACGCGAGCGCGCCGGGGGAAGACGGAACGGCAACCGACGTGTCGTCGTCATCGCCCAACGGCCACGTGGGCACGAACCACGCGACGAGCCCGCCGCCGTGGAGCTCCCGCGCGGGCGCGAGCGCGACCGCCGCCGCGGTCGCCATCGCCGGCGCCGCCGAAACCGTCGCGCGTTCAATCTCCCCGAGCTCCACGCGTTGGCCGTTGATCTTCACCTGCGCGTCGCGGCGTCCGACGATCTCGACGACGCACGCGCCGCCGTCCGCGGGCCACGCGCGTCTGACGATGTCGCCGGTCCGGAAGCACAGCCCGTATTCGCCGTCGCCGTTGCCGTCGCCGTCGACCCGAAACCGCTCCTCCGTGAGCGCGGGCGCGTTGGCGTACCCGCGGCCGACGGTCGGCCCGGCGATCCACAGCTCCGCGAGCTCGACGGCGCCGGGCGGCGATCGCTCTGGGAGGCGATCGTCGGGGTCGTCCCCGGGCTCGCGCGCGAAGATGAACCGGCACTCCCCGAGCGGCGCGCCCAGTCCTCGAAGCGACGCGGAGGACGCGGAGGACGATGATTCGCCGTCTTCCCCCGCGGCCGGCGCCGCGGAAATCTCGTGGAAGGCTTGGTAGACGCAGCACTCCGTGACGCCGTACGTGTTCGCGAGCGCGCGCGTACTCGGTCGCCACGCCGCCGCGAGCGACGCTGGCGTGGGCTCGCCGCCGAGCGCGAGCGTCCGCAGCGCTTCGAACCTCCCGCCGCCGGGCGCGGNGTNGGANGNNTNNGACACCGCGCCCGGCACCGTCCGCAACATCGCCGGCGTCGTCAGCACGTGCGTCGCCCTCGACGCCTCCAGACACCTCCCCAGCGACGCGAACAGCGACGCGCGCGGGCACATCGCGACCGTCGCGCCCGCTCTCCACGTGGCCGCGAGATCGCCCGCGAACGGATCGAACGTCGGCGGCGACGCGACGAGAACGACCGACCCTTCGTCGACGCCGTGCGCTTCGTTCTTCGCGCGCGCGTACCGCGCCAGCTGTCCGTGCGTCGCGAGGCAGCCCTTCGGTCGCCCGGTGCTGCCGCTCGTGAAGTACACGTGCGAGAGCGCGCTCGCGCGCGGGCGCCACTCGGGTCGCGCGGCGAAGTCAAAGTCGGAATCCGCGACACACGTCGACGTTCCGTCTTCGGGCGCGAACACCTCGGAGACGTCCACGACGGCGACGGCGCGCGGACGCGCCGACGCCGCGATCGCCTCCGCCAGTCGCTCCGCCGCCCCCGCGATCACGTCGTTCGCGCGGTCCGCGATCACGGCGACGCACGCGGCGTCCTCGATCGCGTCGCGCAGACGCGTCGCCGGGTCTCGCGCGGACAGAGGCACGAACGCGGCGCCGGCGACGTGAATCGCGGCGAACGCGACGGCGAGCGCGGCGCCTTCGTCGACGAGGACGCCGACGGTGCGAGCGCGACAGTCCGGGGCGAGATGCGGGGAGAGGTCCGGCGGTATTGACGTGCGAAGCGCGGGGACGAGTGCATGGAGCCGCGATGCCGCGGCGTGGGCGGCGGACGCGACGCGCGCGTAGCTCCACGCCTCGGCCGACCCGCCGCCGCGGTCGCCGCGGCGGCCGCCCGCCGCCTTCTCCGGGGTTGGGATCCAGAGGAGCGCTCGCGCGTCGCGCGTCGCCGCGTCGGACGCGCGCGCGGCGAGCGCGGCGACGTACGATCCGTTGTGCGGCGCGGCGTCGTCGTACCGCTCCCTCATCGATCCCTCACGCGTCCGAGTCCCCCCCCGACGAGTCGTCCGAGTCCGTGGCGTCTGGATCTGCTCTCGTCGTCGCCGCGCTCGCGCTCGCGCGTCGCCGCCTCGCGTCGTCTCCCGGTCGTCTCGCGTAGCACGTCAACACCGCGTCTTGCATGCGCGCGACGTCGCTCGCCTCGAGCGGTGTCGACGCGCTGGGACCCTTGCGAATCCCTCTCCTCGCCGCCTTCGCCTTGCCCTTGCTCAGGGCGACCGCCTCGCCGCCGCCGGCGTCGACGCACAGGCGCACGAATCGCTCCGCCTCGCTCGCGCCGACGCCGTCGATCGCGAGCGTCGCGACCGCCGCGCACGCGCGCTCGAACGCGTCGTCCGGGGGGCCGACGCAGCACAGGCAGTTTGGGCGATGAGACGCGGCGGTGCCGGACTTGGTGGGGAGACGGAACGGGCCGCTCATCCGCGGGGCGCCGTGCGCCGCGCCCGTGGAAGTGCCGGCGCGACGCGACGACGGCGCACAGCTGGAGGACGTCGTCGGAACGAGATCTAACAACGACGCGTTTTCATCGCGAGAGCGCCTCGCGCGGGCAGCGCGCGACTCGGCGCATCGCTCGCGTCTCTCTTCTCCCGCGGGGTTTTTCGCGTCATGCCGCTCCCGCCGAAGCTCCAGGCGCGCCACGAGTGCCTGACGCTGATCGTCCTCGGCGCGACCGGGAACCTCGCGCAGAGGAAGCTCTTCCCGAGCTTGTTCAACCTCTTCGCGGCGGGGCAGCTCCCGCCGCGCGTGCGCGTCGTCGCCGCGGCGCGGGACGGCCACAGCGACGAATCCTTCGGCGACGTCCTCCGCGCTTCGATCGCGGACGCGTGGGCGACGCAGCGCCGGCGATGCGCGCAGGGGATGGAGTGCACCGGCGACGGCGACGGCGACGGCGACGGCGACGAGACGACGCGCGACCGCGGCGGACGCCCCCCGACCCCGACCTCGACCTCGATCTCCTCGGCGTCCCCGTCGAAGGCGAGCAGCGCGCGAGCGCCGTTCGACGCGTTCAAGATCCAGGCCGACGTCGAGCTCGACCTGAAGATGCGCGGCGTCGTCGCGCCGGTGTTGCCGTCCAACACCGCGACGATCCCGCCCGCGCTCGTGAACGAGTTCCTCGCCCTCGTGCGCTTCGCGCGATTCAACGCGCCGCCGGACGACGCCTCGACCTCACCTCCCTCCGCGTCGTCGTTACTCTCCGACGTCTTCGCGCTGACGCGCGCGCACGAGGCGGAGCACGCGGACGCGGCGTGCCTCGCGCACAACCGACTCTTCTACCTCGCGTTGCCGCACGCGTTGTACGCCGCCGTCTCAGGCGCGTTCTATACACTGGTCCCCATACGGCCGCGTCGGCGTGGTGAACGCCGATCCTTAAGGACTTTTGCCGGCGCATCTCTCCGCCCAGGGTCCCCCGCTTTCAACGCCCGCCCTCGACGCCTTTCAACTTCAACTGACGCCTTTGAACTCCACCCCGACATCGCTTCGTATGGAACGGCCCTCAGACGCCGTCGCGGAGGAGGGTCGAGCGGCTTCGGGGTGGACGCGGCTGGTGCTCGAGAAGCCGTTCGGGCACGACGCGGCGTCCGCGGCGGCGCTGAACGCGTCGCTCAGGACGCGGTGGAGCGAGGGGGACCTGTTTCGGATCGATCGGTACCTGGGGAAGGAGGTGATCGATAACCTGCTGGTGATGCGATTCGCGAACAGGATGCTGACGCCGATTTGGAATCGCGAAAACGTCGCGAGCGTGCAGATCACGTTCGAGGAGACCGGCGGCGCGGCGACGGCGTACTTCGACGAGCACGGGATCGTGCGAGACGTGATGCAGAACCATCTCTTGCAGGTCATGGCCGTGCTCGCGATGGACCGCCCGGTGAGTTTAGAGCCGGAGGACATCAGAGACGCCAAGTTGAAAGTTTTGAGGCAGGTGAGACGCGTGGATCCCGCCGCGGACGCGGTGGCGGGGCAATACGTCGCACCCGCGGGCGATTCTGCTGGATCGTCTTCTTCTAAAGGATATCTGGAGCAGTCGTTCGTGAAGCCGGACTCGAAGTCGCCGACGTTCGCGATGGTCGTGCTGAGGATCAAGAACGAGCGGTGGGACGGCGTGCCGTTCGTGTTGAAGGCGGGGAAAGGCCTCGGCGAGCGAAGGAGCGAGATTCGCATCCAGCTCAAGGACGTCCCGGGGGACATCTTCGACGACGAGGAGGAGGAGGAGGATGAGGATGAGGAGGAGGCGGCGGCGGCGCGCGACGATTCACATCCCGGGTGTGAACCGTCGCGATCGTCGACAAAAACCGACCCCGGCCCGAACGAGTTCGTCATCCGCCTCCAGCCGCACGAGGAGATGTACATGAAGCTCACCATCAAAGGTGCGTATTCCTCACACTGGTTCCCATACGACCGCGTCGGCGTTGTGAACGCCGATCCTTAAGGACTTTGCGCGTCATCTCTCTCCGCCCACACCTCGCTTTCAATCCCCACCCTCGACGCCTTTCAACTCCAACTGACGCCTTTCAACTCCACCCCGACGTCACCATCAAAGAGCCCGGCCTCGGCGTCTCCCCCGTCCCGTCCGAGATGGAACTCTCCTCGCGGTGGCGCGCGACGCAACTCCGCAAAGAAGCCACCGGCGAGACCGTCCGCGGGACGCTCTCGCGGCTGCTCCTCGACGCCGTGTTCGGGCACCGCGCGCACTTCGTCCGCGGAGACGAGCTCGAGGCGGCGTGGGCCATCGTCGACCCGGTGAACGAAGCCGTCGAACGCGGCGACGTCGCGATGGCGACGTACGCGTTGGGCGGGGACGGGCCGGAGGAAGCGAACGCGCTCGCATCGCGCGTGGGGGTGGTGCAGACGCGGTTCGACCGGCGCGGCTCCGGGGCGGTGCCGTCGGACGTGGACTTGGAGAGGCGGGCGAGGTTGGTGCCGTCGCGCGAGGTGTTCGCGGGGTCCGCGTGACGAGTATCATAGTGATGATGTCGTGAGCCTGGCAGTGAAAATCGAAAAAAAAAAACATCACGCGCCCGCGCGCCCGCGAGCGCGACATCACGCTCAGTTCATCATTCGTCGTCGCGCGCGATGCTGCGGGCGTTCTCGCGCCGCGCCGCGGGCGCGCTTCTGCGCCCCACGCGCGACATCGCGCGACTTCGCGCGTTCGCGTCCGCGCGCGTCGCGCGCGAGGGCGAGGGCGAGGGCGACGCGACGGACCAACAACCCGCGGCGGCGGACGCGATGCGAGGGGAGGGCGACGAGGCGGAGGAGCGTGGTGAGGATCCACCATCCGTCGATGAGACGGCGCCCGTGTTGGAGTTCCTCGCCGCGGTCAAGGTGGGCAAGGCTGCGGACGCGCTCGTCCCCGAGCACGTGCCGGACATGGACGCGCTTCTGCGCGTGGACGGGATCACGCTGAAGAAAGCCGGTCTCACGGTGAAGGAGAGGAAGCGAGTGATGATCCACCGCGACAAGATGGTGGCGGGGTTTTGGTTCCCCGACGGACGCGGGATCTACCGCACCGCGATGGGTCCGGGGAGCAGCAAGTGGAAGCCGATCAAGAAGCGGCGGCTCGAGCGGCTGAAAGCGAAGGAGTGAGTGGACCTGACGGCGGCGGGAATAGCGACACGACAACACTAGTAGCGTTGGAACACACACACCGACGCGTGATGGTCACCGCGACGCGCGCCGTCGCCCGTCCAACGAATGATGACCTAAATCTCGCCTCGGCTCGCTGCTGGCGCGACGATGAGAACACGTCGCTTCATCACTGCCCCCCGCGCATCTCCGCGATGACCGCGCCCACCGCCGAGGAGACCGCGGCGGCGCTGTGCGACGACGTCGCGGCCGCGATCCACCCCGACCTCGGCGTCCTCGGTGACAACGCCGATCGCGTCCGCGCGGTCGCGGACGGCATGCTCGCGCGCCTGGACGAGCTCGACGCGATGCTCAGATCGCTGCGCGACGACGGCGCGGAGCAGCGCGCCGCGCTCGAGCCCGCGCTCGAGGCGCTCGCGGGGGGACTCGCGAGGGACTTCGCGTACGTCGACAGCGTCGAGGACACGGTCCGCGACGTCGGCAACGCGGTCGGCGCGATGGAGGAGCGGCTCAGCGCGCTGGAGCAAGGGCGGTTCCGACGCGCGCGCGTCGCGGACGCGGAAAACGCGCGCGCGAGCATCGAGAGCCTGTTCGCGAAGATGGGGGGGGTGACGGCGTCGATCGGGGAGCGCGCGGCGGGCGTCGCGGGGGAGGTGGCCGCCGCGGGCGCGGCCGTGGGGGTGCCGTGGCTCGCGCCCGCGAGCGCGGCGGCGAGCGCGGCGAACGACGACGACGAAGCCGAGGAGTACTGGGAGAGTTGATCTGACGACAAGACGGTCGCGGCGACGCCGGGCCGGGCGGCGGCCCGACGACTCATAGAGCGTAGCGTACACGTACACGTAGTAGCAGAGTCGAACGAACGCGCGGGATGATAAGCGATAGGACGAGATCATCTCGCGCGATCGCTCCGCTCACTCGTCCGCGGACGCCGCCTCGGACGCGTCGGAGTCGGAAGACTCGTCGTCGTCGTCGTCGTCGTCGTCGTCGTCGTCGTCGTCGCAACCCGCCTTCTCCTCCGCCGCCGCGTCCTCGACGACGGGACGGGGACGCGCGGGGACCGGATCCGAGTACGCGTCGCGGTACTCGCTCTCGTCCACCACCCACGGCCCGTACTCGTCCACGCCGCCGCCGCCGTCGTCGTCGTCGTCTTCCTCGCGGCGCTTTTCAGCGCGCTTCGCCGCCGCCGTCTTCGCGCGCGTCCGCTCCCGCTCCCGCGCCGTCGCCTCCGCCCTCGCCGCCGCCGAGTCCGTCTTGGGTCGATCGAACGGCGGTCTGTCGTGCATCAGGACCTCGCCCTTCATTCGCAGCTCGCGCATGCGTCGGACGAGCCACCGCTCTTCGCTCTCGATCGTCGCCGCGACGCCGGTGACGCCCGAGGACGGCATCGCGTTGAACGCGCCGTCGACGGCGACGGTGCCGTCCGGGTTGGGCGACGCGCCGGTTTTGGTTCTGAGGGTCGAGGGTCCACACGAGCGAACGTCGGGGTGGAGTTGAAAGGCGTCAGGTGGAGTTGAAAAGGCGTCGAGGCGCGTCGGGATTGAAAGCGAGGGACCCTGGGCGGAGAGAGACGACGGCAAAAGTCCTTAAGGATCGGCGTTCACCACGCCGACGCGGTCGTATGGGAACCAGTGTGAGATAGAACGTACCTGATGGCGTTTTTGGCGCGCGTCGTCGTCGCCGCCGCGCCTCTCTCGGTCGCCTCAACCGCCGCGGCGCGCTCGCCGCCGATGTGAAGGTCGTCGACGGGAGGAAGCACAGATGATGATGCGGTCGAGGTCCTTCCGCGAGCGGCGGCGGCGGCGGCGGCGCGCGTCGGCCGCGTCGCGAACGCGTCGCGTCGCGTCGACGGCGGCTGAATCTTCCCGGGGTTAAACGCGGGCGTCACCGCGTTCGGTCGCCGCTGCGGCTCGGCGCGGTATAACGGAAGAATGGAAGATGGAACGTCAACCGTCGCACGCGCGCGATCCTCCGCGATCGGACGCGGCGGTCCGTCGCCCCGCTTCTTCCCCGCGCCGAACGGAACGCGCGCGTCCACGCGGAGCACGGTGACCGTCGCGACCGAGCACGCGTTCGCGTTCGCGTCGTCGTCGCCGCCGTCGCCGCCGCGCACGCGGCGCTTCGCGACGTCGCGCATGAGGTCGTGCCGCCGCGCGCGCGTCTCCTTGTCCGCGCAGACGGACGACGTGGACGCGTCCGGCGGCGGCGTCGCGGCCGCCGCGACGCGGCGGCGTCC
Organism: Micromonas pusilla CCMP1545; assembly: GCF_000151265.4. Taxonomy (NCBI): domain Eukaryota; kingdom Viridiplantae; phylum Chlorophyta; class Mamiellophyceae; order Mamiellales; family Mamiellaceae; genus Micromonas; species Micromonas pusilla. The sequence goes on along the minus strand of NW_003315889.1, from coordinate 714,453 downwards.
GCCGTGCTTCGTCGTTGGCGGGCGGCGCGTCGCCGCCGGACGATCGATCGGACCGCGCGCGCGCGCGAGCTCGCTCCCGTCCACGGTGAACAGCGGCGAGATCGCGACGGGGGTCAACGCCGCGCGAGCGCCCGCGGACGCGCGCGCGGGGGGCTGCGGGCGACGGCGACGACGGCGCGACGGGGAGAGGGCGAGACGAGATGTCAGGCGAATGAACGACGCGGGCGAACGAAACGGCGCGGCGAGACGGAACGCGCGGACGGAGGCGGAGGGAGGGATCTCGCGGTTGCGGAGAAAGCGCGCGCGCGCGGCGACGGCGTTCGCGCGCGCGAGCGTCGAGCCGCGGCCGCGCGCCTTTTGCGTCTGTTTTATCGGCGCGTGCGTTTTCATCGGCGCGTCCGTCCTCGCGCGTGGTCGGGGCGGGACCCGCGCGCGCGAAGTGCCGCGTTCGGACGCCGTCGTCGTCGCGTCGGTCCGTTCTCCAGCCCCGAGAAGCGAACCGTCGCGATCGCGCGGCAACCCCCGCAGAGTGGCCCGACGATTCGTAACTGACCTCTTTCGCGCGAGATCTCGCGACGAGCGCGTTCGCATCCGCGCGACGCGTCGAGCGAACGCGCGCGCACTCGCGTCGGCGCGCGCGAAGCGTCGTCCGGCGCGCGCGGGACGACTCGCTCCGTCGCCGCGCGAAGCGACTCCGCGTCCCCGCCCGCGGCCGGCGCGCGGGACGGTCGCGTCGAAGCGAATCTCTCGGCGAATCTCTCGCCGCCGGGGCTCTCCGCGACGACCAAAACCGGCTCGCGATCCGTCGCCGCGAGGACGCGATGGGCGCGTTCGCGGGCGGTCCCGCGCGCGCGTTCGCGCGCGAGCGGCGCAAGGCGCGAGCGAAGAAGAGGTGCGCGCCTTGCGCCGCTCGCGCGCGGTCGCGTCCGCGCGGAGGACGCGACGTCCCGCGCGCTCGTCCCGATGATCTCGCTCGCTCGCTCGACTCGTCCCGAAACGCGCGCGCCGCTTAAAACGGAAACGAAACCCCCCGACGCGGACCGTCGCGCCGGCGTCCTCGCGGCGTCGCTCTCCCCTCAGCACGTGACCTCTCACGCGCGCGACTGATGACTTCCATCTCCCCCGCGCAGAGGCCACGCGCTCGTCGTCGTCGCCACCTTCTTCGTCGTCGCCGGCTTCGTCCTCCCCGCGCTCGGGCACGGATCCGTCGGCGATCTGCTCGGGTACGGCGGCGACGGCGACGACGTCGTGTCCATCGCGGACGCCCTCCACCGCTCGGATGCGCGCGGCGCATCGTCGTCGTCGTCTCCCGCGGCGACGGCGACCTTCGGCCCTCGCCGCGCGCGTCTGTCCGCGTCCACCGCGTGCAACTCGTACCCGGCGTGGCTCCAGAACGGAGGCTGGGCGCTCTACGCGGCGGCGATACTGTACCTCTTCTTAGGCATCGCCATCGTGTGCGACGACTTTTTCACGCCGTCGCTGGAGGTGATCTGCGCGCGATTGAACCTCAGCGAAGACGTCGCGGGGGCGACGTTCATGGCCGCGGGGTCTTCCGCGCCGGAGCTGTTCACGTCCACGATGTCGCTCGTGTCGTCGAACGCGACGAACGAGCTCGGCGTCGCGACCATCGTCGGCAGCGCCGTGTTCAACATCTTGATCATCATCGCGTGTACCATCATCTTCAGCGGCGGCGACGCGCTCGAGCTCGATTGGAAGCCGGTGACGCGCGACTGCGTGTTTTACGCGTGCAGCATCGCGTTCTTGCTCGCGATCATGTCCGACGGGAAGGTGTGGTGGTACGAGGGCGTCGTCTCCGTGGGTCTGTACCTCGTCTACGTGTACTTCATGACGAAAAACGCGCGCATCATGGCGTGGGTGGACGCGAAGGTCGGCGGCGGCGGGAGCGGGGCGAAGAAGAAGAAGAAGAAGAACACCGTCGCGCCCGCGGCGGAGGAGACGGACGAAGAAAAAGGCGTCGCCGCGCACCGCCTCGACGCGGACGCCGACGACGACGCGGTCACGCGCGCGATCGTCACGACGACGCGCGTCGAGAAGACCGTGAAGAATAACGAGGAGGAGGAGGATCACAATCTCACCGGGGACGGCGCGCTGTTCGAGATGATGCGCGCCGATTTAGAGGCGGCGGAGACGATCGACGACGACGCGGCGGAGACGATCGACGAGGTCGCGGCGGAGGCGGCGGTCGTCGCGTCGACGGTCGATTCGCCGCCGCTTCCGCCGCTTCCGGCGCCGAAACCGCCCAACGTGTTCGACCGCATCTCCGTCCGGGTCGCCCCCGGCGCGGTGACGGAATCCTACGTCCCCGTGGACGACAGAAACGACGACGACGACGACGACGACGACGACAGGAGCCCTTTCGCGCCGCCGTCGTCTCTCGCGGCGTATCCGCTGTGGCTCTTATCCCTGCCGTGGTACGCCGCGTTCCGCGTCACGTGCCCCGACTGCTCTAAACCCGACGGCGAGAAGTACTACCTCGCGTCGTTCTTCGTATCCGTGTTTTGGATCAGCGCGATATCGTACGGGATGGTCGACGCCGCCGCCGCGGTGGGCTGCATTCTCGGCATCCCCGAGGTGGTCATGGGCACGTTGGTCCTCGCCGCGGGCACGTCCATCCCCGACGCGTTGTCCTCTGTCTCCGTCGCGCAGAGCGGCCAGGGCGACATGGCGGTCGCGAACGCGGTCGGGTCGAACGTGTTCGACATCCTCCTCGGCCTGGGTCTCCCGTGGATCGTGTTCCTGCCGAGCCGCGGCGGGTTCGAGGTCGTCAGCACGAAGCAGCTGTGGCCGTCGATCTTCATTCTCGCGGGCGTGCTCGCGTTGTACTACAGCACCGTCGCGGGGAATAAATTTAAGCTGGTGAAATCGATGGGGTACGCGTACTTGGCGACGTACGCCGCGTTCGTCGTGTACTCGCTCGTCGCGGTGTGGTACCTGGACGTGTACGACGTGCACGGGAAGTGACGCCGCGCGCGGTCTCCTGTGCGCGCGCGCGTTTACGTTAACTTATGGTGGTGGGGGTGTGTGTGCTTGTATTCCAAACGTCGTTCTGCGTCGTCGCGTCGTCTGGTTCGTTCGTTCGTTCGTTCGCGCGTTCACGCCGCGCCCCCGGTAAACAACGCCGCGCCCGCGGTGCCCACCCCGAAGTAGCGCGCCATCATCGCCTTCACCGCCTCTTCCTTGTATCCCTTCAGCGGATCCGGCGCCTGCGTCGTCGCCACCGCGCGCGTCGTCGTCGTCGTCGTCGCCGTCGCCGCCGCGCGCTTCTCCTCCCCGTCCCCGCCGACGCCGATCCAATCCGACGGCGGCACCGCGGCGAGCGCCACGACGTGAAGGAGCACCTCCGGGGGCATGTCGCCCAGGGACGCGCCCCCATCGGCGTTCGCGCCGCCGCCGTCCGCGCGCGCGCAGAGGAGAAACGTCCGCGCGGCGTCGCGAAACCCGACGGGGAAATCTTGATGATTCTCCGGCGTCCACGAGACCGGGCAGCGGAACCGCAAGACGCCGTTCGGGGTGCCGACGAAGACGAAGTCGTGCGGCGGCGCGCGCGGCGTGAGCGACCGCGGCCCGAGCGCGGTCGCGGGCGGCGGCGGCGGCGGCGGCGCGGCCACCGCGCACAATCCGGTGACGTACAACCCCTTCACGCGCGAGCGCACCGTCTGCACGAACTGTCGTTGATTCGACGAACGGCGGGACGACGCGGGTCCCAGGGGGAGCATCGACACGTCCGCGCCGTCCTCGTCGTCGGGGGGGGCGAACGCGTACTCGTCGACGACGTCCGGGTCAAAATCAGGGTCGTCGTCGTCGTCGTCGTCGTCCCCGACGGCGGCTTCCTCGGCGGTCCCCGTCCCGCCGCCCTCCGCCTCCGCCCCGCCCTCCGCGGCGGCGGCGAGCGTCGGAGTCGGCGCGTCCCTCGACCGCGACCGAGACCGCGACCGCGGCCGCGCGGGCGGCGAGAGGTTCACCGCGGAGCACATCCCCGCGCCCGCGGCGTTCGCGCACCGCAAGTCGTACGCGTGCACTCTCCCGCCTCTCTCCGCCCAAACGACGATTTCGGGGTCGCTCGGGAGGAACGTGATCGGAAGGCACGGGTGCGCGTGGTCGCGCAAGTACGCGACGCGCGTGATCCGAAGCGGGCCTCTGGTGGACGTCCGCAACTCCCCCGCGGAGCCCCACGCGGCGCCGCGTCCGCGTCCGCGCTGTTTCGGCGGGCGCGCCGGCGACGGCGGCGCGCTGTTCCGTCCCCCCGCCGACCGCCGCGAGTCCTTCGCCGCCGCGTCGAGCGACTCCCCGCCCGCGTCGACGTCGACGTCGTAGTCCCAATCGGAGACGATCTCGACCCTCCACACCGCGACCGCGTGCAGGGAATCGCTCGTCACGGCGAGGTACTCGCTGTTCGGCGACCACGAGACGTACATCCCTCCGTGCGGCTCGCCGGACATCGCGCTCAGAGTCTCCGGGTCGCCGTCGATCGGCAGCATCTCCGAGCCCCCGTATCGATCGAATTGTTGATAGTACGCGATCGGCTTCCTCGAAACGACACGCCCGCACATGCCGTATCCTTCGGGGCCGCCGTGGACGAGGACGCAGTCGCAGTCGCCGACGACGGCGACGCACATCCCGTTCGGTGACGCCGCCGCCGCGTTCACCGCGGTCGGGAATCCCATAACGCCCTCGGGGCCCAGTTCCGCGTTCATGCGCCGCCGTCGCCGCGCGCCGCGGCCGCCTTGCCCGCCGTCGCTGCCCGAGTCCTCCACGTCGCACCCGTCGCCGCCGGCGTCGTCTTTCGTGTTGATGGACACTACGTAACAGTGCGCGTCTTGGCTCGCGCAGAGGAGGACGTCCCGCGTGCCGTCGGGATTCACGTCCGAGCCGGTCCAATCGCGTTTGTCGGAGTCGCGGATCTTTCCGAACCGCACGCAGTTGACCATCTCGCGTCCGTACCGTCCCACCTTACCCAAACCTAACTCCGCGACCGGAACGAACGCCACGCTCGGTTTCATCTCGTTCTCTTCGATCAGATCGAACAACGCGCCCGTGAACGCCTCCGCGGCGGCGTCCGCGCCCGCGACGTCCGTCGCTTCGTCGACGGCCCTCCCCGCCGCCGTCGCCGCCCTCCTCTTCTCGCTCTTCGCGCCGCAGCTCGCGTCTCCCTCCGCGACGTCGACGACGCGCCACACCGCGAGGTTAACGTCCTCGTCACGGTTCGCGCTGCCGCACGCGGCGACGAGCGACTTCTCCGCGTCGTACGTCACGCTGTAGACGTGAAACGGCAGCCTCTCGGTCTGGCCCAACACCGCCACCGCGTTCGCCGCCACCTCCGCGTAGCCGTTCGGGGAGGACCCGCCGAAGACCCCGCCGTCCTTGTCGACGCAGTGCTCCTCGCGCGCGTCGAGCATGGTGACGCTCCCGACGCCGGTGACGAGCAGACGCCCCGGAGATGCGGCGCACACTGAGGGTCGTTCCATACAAGGCGATGGCGGGGTGGTGTTCAAAGGCGTCAGGTGGAGTTGAAAGGCGTCGAGGTGTGTCGGGATTGAACGCAATGGATGGGCGGAGAGACGCGCCGGGCAAAGTCCTTAAGGATCGGCGTTCACCACGCCGACGGGGTCGTATGGGGACCAGTGTGAGATAGAACGCGCCTGAATCGCTCCCTTGCTGATGGTTCAGCCCCGTGTGCGTGGGGAACCGCCCGTCGTGGAGCATGTACACGCCCTGCTCCTCCGGGTCCGTCGTCGCCGCGTCCCCCGAATCGGGTCCGCCGCCGTCGTCGCCGCCGTCCGCGCCGCCGGATCCGGCGCCGACCGGGATCTCGCCCTCGATCTCGAAGTGCATCGCGTCCTCGTCGAACTCGGACTCGTAGTCGGACTCGGACTCGTAGTCGTCGTCGCTGCCGGTGTCGACGAGCGCGGCGTTCTCCGCGTCTAAAGTCGCGAACATGCCCTGCCACATCTGCTCGACCTCGGCGTCCTCCTCCTCCTCCTCCTCCTCCTCGTCGTCGTCGTCGTCGTCGTCGTCGTCCGGAGGATCCGCGTCAGATCCGCTGGAAGTCTCCTCCAGGTCGATCGAGCCGTCGTCGTCGTCGCCGCCGCCGCCGCCGCCGCCGTCGTCGTCGTCGTCGTCGTCCAACGCGCGCGCGGGCGCGCTCGCGTCCTCGGCCGCGGCTCCCATCTCTCTCGCGGCGTCGTCGTCCCCGACCGCGCCCGCGCCGGGGGGCTCCTCGCCCGCGCCTTCCCCGGGCATCGTGCTTGTGTCGACCCGGGCCGCGGGAAGCGCGGGAAGAGATCTCAGCCGGTTGCGTTCATTCACGAACGTTTTTCACCCACCACTCGGTTTCAACATTTGATCGCTTCACCTTTCAACTGACCGATGAACTTTTTTACGGTGGTCTATTCATCGAAGCATCCCTATTCGCGCTCATCGCGGCGTCTCCGTCCGCGCGTCGCTCCTCCCACACCCTCTCTCGCCCGCGCGCTCTCGCCCGCCCGCCCCGCCCCTCCCTAATGACCCTACTGCGCGTCCGCCTCGAGCAGATGTAAAATATGCTCCGCGTTGCTGACGTTCAACTCGCCGCCCTCTTCCATGCTCAGATGCGCGATGACGCCGTCCTCGACGATCATAGCGTACCGACGGCTCCGAACGCCCAACCCCTTCTCGTTCAGGTCCAGCTCCGCGTCCATCGCGCGCGTGAAGAGGCAGCTCCCGTCCGCGAGAAGCAGCACACGCCCGCTCGGCGACGGCTCCACTGAGGGTCGAGGGAGGGTCCGTTCGAAGCGACAGACGTCGGGGCGGAGGCGATGAATGGCGTCAGATGATGGATGGAGACGAAAGGTACGCTGACTGGTCCCCATACGACCCCGTCCGCGTGGTGAACGCTGATCCTTAAGGACTTTCCCTCCGTCGGTTCTCTCCGGATCGATCTGTCGACGCGAAACGACGCGATCGAAACCGAGGGGCGGCGGGCGGAGAGTAGAAGAGAGAGACGCCTTTCGGGCGAAGTCCGGCCTCGAGGATCCGCGTCGGGGACCAGCCAGCGCGAGGAGAACGAACCGAACGCGCCTGATTTCTCCCAGGCCCGCATCACGAACGCGTCGTTCACGGAGACGCAGACGACGTCGTCCGCGCCCGCGTCTTTCATCTCGTCCGCGAGCTTGATGAACCCGGGGAGGTGCTTCAGCGAGCACGTGGGCGTGAACGCGCCGGGGACGGCGAAGAGCACGACGGTCTTGCCGTCGCCGCACAGCTCCGCGGTGGACACTTTTCTGAGCTCGCCCTCGGAGTCGAAGTGCTGGAGGACGGCTTCGGGCACGCGGTCGCCCTCCTTCACCGCCGCGGTCGTCGTCGTGGTCGGTCGCGCGCGCGACGCGAGACGACGCGCTCGCGCTCGCGCCTGCGACGCGACGCGACGCGGGAGGATGGAGAGGGGGGGACGGGATGGAAGGTGAGTCGGATGGACGCGCGCGCGCGTCGTCGTCGGGAATGGAATGGAATGGTCTTTCTCTCGGGACGCTCCGAAACGTCGTCGAAGGGTTTCGTTCGTTCGTTCGTTCGTTCGTCGCGCGCGCCGAGACGCGCGCGCGCGCGCGGGAGCGCGGGACGCACCTTGAGCGCGCGAGTCGCGGGCGCGAACGCCGCGCGGGCGGTCATCGAAGCTGCCGCGGTGCGCATCGGTCGTGTCGGTATCGTCGTGCGGACGCGCGATGCGGAGTGGTGACGTGTGCAACAAAGGTCTCGCCGCGAGTCTCGTCGCGAACACTGAGATGATAAAAAACGAATGGTGTGATGACACGAGTACTGGAAGGCGTGACTACGCGCCGCGTCGCGGCCGTCGCGTCGCTCGCGACCCGAGGCGGCGAGCGGGCGCTCTCGCTCGCCTCACCGTGCCGCGCCCTTGCGCCCTTTCCCTCTCCCGCCCTTCGCCAAGTTCTCCAGGTACTTCTCGTCGATGTCCCCGCACACGTAATCGCCGTCGAAGCACGACGCGTCGAACCGTTCGATCTGCGAGTTCATGCTCCGGCCCGCCTGTAACATGTCCGCGACGGACTGGTAGATCAGCCCGTCCGCGCCGAGCAACTCGCACACGCCCTCTTCGTCTCTGTTGTGCGCGACGAACTCGTCCCGGCTCGGCATGTCCACGCCGTACACGTTGGGGTGTTTCACCGGCGGCGCCGCCGACGCCAGGTACACCTTGGTCGCGCCCGCGGAGCGGCACATCTGCACGATCTGCGACATCGTCGTCCCGCGGACGATGGAGTCGTCCACGAGCAGCACTTTCTTGCCGTTGAACACGCTCCGCATCGCGTTGAGCTTCCGTCGCACGGAGAGCTCGCGCGTGCGCTGATCCGGCATGATGAACGTCCGACCGACGTACCGGTTCTTCACCAGCCCCTCGCGGTACGGCAGCTCGAGCTCCTGCGCGATCTCGATGGCGCTCGGACGCGAGCCGTCGGGCACGGGCACGACGACGTCGATCTCCCACTCCTCGCGGTCTTTGATCCTCCGCGCGAGTCTTCGCCCGAGCTCGAGCTGGAACTCGTACACGCTGATCCCGTTCAGCGTGCTGTCCGGCCGCGCGAGATAAATGTACTCGAAGATGCACGGCGAGATTTGGCCGTTCACGCACTGCCGCGAGATCATCTTTCCCTCCGGGGTGATCAGGATCGCCTCGCCGGCGTTCACGTCGCGGACGCGCGAGAACCCGAGCGGGCCGAACGCGCTGTCCTCGCTCGCGACGCACCACTCGTCCTTCTCCGGGTCCTCCGCGGACTTCCTCGACCCGAGCACGAGCGGGCGGATGCCGTTCGGGTCTCGAAACGCGAAGAGCCCGACTTGGTTCACCATCGCGATGCAGCTGTACGCACCCTTCACCTTCTTCATCGTCTTCGTGCACGCGTCGAATATGATCTTATCCAAGTCCGCCTCCGGGTCGTCCGTCATCTCGCCGGAGATGTCCTCCGCCAAGACGTTGAGCAGGACCTCGCTGTCGCTGCTCGTCTTCATCATGCGTCCGCCGAGGCTGAGCTCGAGCTCGTTCGTGTTCGTGAGGTTGCCGTTGTGAATGAGGTATATGCCGAGCGGCGAGTTCACGAAGAAGGGCTGCGCCTCCGTGGCGGATAAACCTCCCGCGGTGGGGTACCGCACGTGCCCGATCCCGATGCTCCCCTCCAGCGCGTCCATCGCGCGCTTATCGAAGATGCTCGCCACGAGCCCGTTGTCCTTCCTCTCGCGGAATCGCAACCCGTCGAACGTGACCATCCCCGCGCTGTCCTGGCCGCGGTGCTGGAGCATGAGGAGCCCTTCGTACAGCTCCGGCGCCGCGGCGCCGTCCTGGCGGAACACGCCGATGATGCCGCACATCCTCGCCGCGTGCCTGCGAAACGCGCGCGGGGTGGGGGAGGGGGTGGGACGGGGGGGTGAGCGCGGTGAGAGGGACGACGGGAAGGCGCGACGACGCGGCGAGAGCTAGGGCTGAGGAGTCGTCGTCGTCGCGTCAGCGGTCAGCGATCGAGATCGAGCGAAGCGAGCGAGCGCGTCGCGAGCGCGCGCGATCGCGGCGAGACGCGCGACGTCGACGCGCGTCGCACCTGCGAGAGACGCGAGGGCGCGTCCGCGCGCCGTCGACGGCCGCGCGGAACGTCCTCGACGAGCGCGTCATCGCGGACGCCGCGCGGAGGTCCGCGGAGCTTCGCGCGAGGCGCAGCGTCCCCGCGCGGACCGCGTTTTGTTTGCCGTCGTCGCCGCCCGCGCGCGTCGGCGCCGCGGACGCGGCGCGACGGCCGTCGCCGACGCGCGTCGCGGCGCCGCCGATCACGGGGCGAGCGCCGGCGTGTGCGAGGGTTGCGAACGGCATGTTGGGTCAGTGCTTTGGCGATGCGAAGACGCGACCGCGCGATGGACTGATCTCGCCGAAAAAGCGATTCGCCGTTTTCAAGTTTGCCAGCGTGGCGTGGCGGCGAGCTCAGCGAGTGCGCGGTCTGCAAGCAGCAGTGGAAGAGAAGTCTCTCTCATCGCAACAACGCGGGCTACCGCTCTCTCTCTCCTCCAATCTCATCACTTGTTCTTCAACCTATCCCGCTTCCGCCGCTTCCGATGCTTGTGCTTGTTCATCTTCAGCCGCCGCTTCAGCTTCGTGCTGTTCGCCGCGAACCGCCACTCGCGCAGTCGCCGCGCCGCGACGACGCGCTCGCGTCGCCCCGGCGTCGTCCAGTCGACGATCCCAGCCCACAGCTCGAGGGGTCGACGCGTCGCGCGCGCGCCCGCCGCGAGCGCCGCCTTGAGCTCGTCCACCGTGAGCGCGCGCGGGCGGTGCGCCGCCGCCGCGTGGACGCGCGCGCGGCGCGGCGCGACCGCGGCGTCCGACGCGCCGGTCGTCTTCTCGCCCGCGCCCTCCGCCTCCGCGGAGGGCCGTCGCAAGTCGGCGATCGCGGACGCCGTCGTCGGGGACGACGCGAACGCGCGCGCGGCCGTCCATCGCGTCGCCGCGCGGTGGGTTCGAAAGCGCGTCGCGTCGAGGAGCGTCGCGCACGGCGTCGTCGCGCGCGGCGCGGACGCGGTGGACGTCAGACGCCGCGCCGCGTGCGCCGCGATCCGTCGCGCCGCGCCACCGAGCATCGCGCCCCGCCCGTCTTCGTCCTTCCGCTGCTGTGGTTACCCTAAAATCTTCCCTCCCTCCGCGGTCGCGCGCGCCTCGTCTCGTCTTCGCGTCGACGACGTCTGAATCCCGCCGCGATCGATCGCGCGTCCTCCGCGCGATCGAGAGTCGAACGACGACGGCGCGTCCCTCGAGCGCGTCCGGGCGTGGACGACGCGCGTGCGAGGCGCGCGAACGAGTGACCTCTCGCGCGCGGCGAAGATCTCGCCGTTCGTTTGGCCAAATCGCTCGCTCGGCGCCAGGCGGTTCGAGCAGCAGAAAGAATTGTCCCGTTTTAGAGTCTCGTCCCGTCAGTCCACCCCGCGCGCCGCGCGCGTTCTCCGCGAGCGCGATGCCCGCGGAGGCCATGGACCGCGTCGAAGCCCTCAGGGTCGTCTTTCGCTCCCTGGACGACGACGACAGCGGCTCGCTCGATATGGACGAGGTCTTGAGGCTCCTCGTCGAGGGCGTGTGTCAGCGATTGACCTTGGACGAGGCCATCGCGTACTTCGAGACTCTCGACGCGGACGGCGACGGGACGATCGACGAGGAGGAGTACGTCGCCGCGATGCTTCACATAACGCGCGACTACACCGCGGAGGAGTTCGAGCACGAGGTGAAGCACCTCATCGCGCGGTCGCGCAAGGCGATCGAGGATCCGAAGTACTACTTCCACTGCGACGGGAACCGCGAGTACCTCGGCGACGAGGTCGCGCCGCTGTTAGAGAAAGGCTTAGAGGCACTCCTGAGCGCGGTGGAGAAGGAGCGACTGCGCGTCGCGACCGGGGTGGACTGGGACGAGGACGGGTACCGCCCGGACGACTGGCGGCCGCTGCGGCCGCTGCGCTTCTTGGGCGAGTGGCTAAGGCGAAACTCGAGAACCGGACGCGCCGAGGTCGCCGCGGAGGAGGCGCGGCTCGCGGCGGAGCGCGCGAAGTACGACTGGCGCGACATCCCGTTCGAGAAACGCACGCGCGAGGAGAAGCTGCGCACGTCGTTCGAGGCGATGGACCGAGACGACAGCGGGTCGCTGGACTTTGACGAGATGCTCTTCGTGTGTCGGAAGATCAACCCCGGCCGCGGGCTCGAGGAGACCAAATCCCAGGTGGAGTGGCTGGATAAGGACGGCGACGGGCAGGTGGACGCGGAGGAGTACGTCGGCGCGATGACGCAGCTCATGGAGGAGATCGACGACGAGACGTTCGACGAGGGCGTGAAGAAGGTGCTGACGGCGGTCACGTTCGCGTACGCGACGAGAGAGGAGAAGCTCAAGATGGTGTTTGACCGCGTGGACGACGACGGCAGCGGCGAGCTCGACCGCGAGGAGATGACGAAGCTCGCGAGGGCGCTCACCCCGGGCGGGGACGAGGCGAAGGTGAGAAAGACGCTGAAGTGGCTGGACAAGGACGGCGACGCGGCGGTGACGTTCGACGAGTTTAAGACGCCGATCCTGGAGATGACGTCGGGGCTGGACGACGACCAATACGACGCCGCGATTCACAAACTGCTCGCCGCCGACGGCGAGGCGACGGAGCCGGACCCCGCGGAGGAGCTCCCGACCAAGTTCGCGGCGTACGTATCCAACTTGAAGACGCACGCGACGGCGCGACAGATGGGGGTGAAGCGTCTGAACTCCATGGCGGAGCAGAAGAAGAAGATCGCCGTCGTGGACTGCCGCGCGGAGGACGAGAGAGCCGTCTCGACGATCAAGGACTCGATCGCGCTGTCGGGGATCGCCGCGTCCGGCGCGAGCGAAGAGGAGATGATCGCCAGCGTGACCGCGGCGATCGAGTCCGGGGACTTCTCCGCCGCGGACGGGTGCGACTTCATCGTGGTGATGTCCTCCGTGGGGCTCGAGTCTGGGGTCGCCGCGCCGCTGATCGCGGAGAAGCTCGGCGAAGGCGTCGACGTCTTCAACTTGTGCGGCGGGATCGTGTCGTGGTTCAATCACGGCGGCGAGGTCGTGGACGGCGCGGGGGAGGCGGTGGAGGCGGTGCACCCGGGGACGAAGCGGTGCATCGGGTTCGTTCGGCCGCGGAAGAACGCGTTCAAGTTTGGCGGCGGCGGGAAGAAGAAGAAGGACGACGACGACGCCGCGTAAGTAGCTGAAATTTTTAGTCTCATGCGTACCCTCGCGATCACTCGCGTCTATACGCGAGGCGGGATATCAACGCCCTCCTCGCCCGCTCCTTCGCTCCTTCGGCGTCCGCGGGGCCACCGTAGGCGTTCCCGTACGCGCTCCCGTAGGGCACCTTCCTTCGCGTCCCTCCGCCGTCGCCGCCGTTCCCGAAGCCCCCTCCGCCTCCCCCCCTGTCGCCGCCGCCGCCGCCGCGTCGTCGCCTGAGCACCGCTCTCGTGACCCAGTGCGAGCACAACCCCAACGGCCCGGTCAGGAGCGTCAACGCCAGCGTGTGCCACACCGGGATCCCCTCGCGAAGCGCTCGGATCGTCGCGTGCTTCCCCACGAAGAAGTTGATGCACATCAGATGCAGCCACGCGCTCGCGGCGGTGACGCGTCGAGACAGCAACGTCATGATGCCGTCCAGTTTGGGGAAGTACTGCGGGTTGAACCCGTCGCTTATCCCAGCCTCGAGGGACCCGGGCATCATGAGCGACAGCGTGTCCGGGCTCCACGACGCGACGAGCATGACGACGTACGCGACGCACAGGGGGACGATCGGGACGTTGCTTCGAAGGAACCGGACCGTCCAGCGCGCGGAGGAGGAGGAGGAGGAGGAGGACGACGCGGCGTGGCCGAACGCGAGGAACGACGCGATGAGGTACGCCACGGACGTCACGCACACGAACTCTGGGACGCCCGGGGCGACGCTGGAGACCGCCGCGGTCGCCGCCGCGGGGACGACGCGCGATCGCGATGGCGATCGCGACGTCGACATCGATCGCGCGCGCGTGCCGACACCGTCGTCTCCGCCGAGTCGCGACGACGGGCGCGGACGCGATCGCGCGAGCGCCGAGCGTCCCGCGGTCGCGCGCGCCGATTCGCGTCGTCGTCCGAGGACGACGCCTCGCGCGGCCGCGAGGGCGGGGGACGCGAGCGCCATGGCCGCCGACGCGACGCGCGGGGGCGTTGTGAAGAGCTGATAAGATGAGCTGAGCTGAGCTGGCGTTGCGTTCTCGTCCATCGCGCGGCTCGAGTCGTCGCCACTCCTCGAGGCGCGGTGGCGCGCGCAGACGCCCGCGACCCCGGGGTGCGCGGCGATGGCGTCGCGCTGCCACGGCGCGCTCCCGAGCGCCGCGTCCGCGACGCGCGCGCTCCGCGCGTCGTCGCGTCGACGCCGCGCCCCGTCCCGTCCCCGACGCGAGTCGCGACGTCCACCGATTCGCCCCGAGTCGCGCTCATCCCGCGCGCGTCCCGTCGCCGCGTCCGCCGCGAAAGACGGCGCGCGCGCGCGAGTCTCGGAGAGGGAGAAAGCCGAGAGCCTGCGGGTGCAGAGGGACCTCGCGCGGAGGCTCATGGACGCGCAGACGGGCTGGGTCCGCGCGCCCGGCGCGGCGAAGAAGCGCGCGAAGACGACGTCGCGCGAGGATGACGAGGATCCGACGTCGTCGAGCGCGCGCGCGCCGACGACGACGCGAGGGGAGGGCGACGACGACGACGAGGCGCGCGACGACGACAACGACGACGACGCCTCCGACGCCTCCGTCTCGCCGCCGACCGACGAGTACGGCACCGTCGCGGACGAGGCGTGGACGCGAGGGCAGTGGCTCCTCGGCCTCCTCGTGCTTCAGGCGCGTTCTATCTCACACTGGTCCCCGTACGACCGCGTCGGCGCGGTGAACGCCGATCCTTAAGGACTTTATTCCCGGCGTCTCTCACCTCCCACCCCTCGCTTTCAATCCCGACACACCTCGACGCCTTTCAACTCCATCTGACGCCTTTCAACTCCACCCCGACGTTCGCTCGCATGGAACGCACCTCAGTCCACGTCCTCCGTCGTGCTTCAAAACTACGAGGTTCTCGTGCGCGAAAACATCGTCATCACGCTCTTCCTAACGATGCTCGTCGGCGCGGGCGGGAACGCGGGGAACCAGAGCGCGATCAGGGTCATTCGCGGCCTCGCCACGGGGGAGATGACGCCGACGTTCGCGTGCTTCAAGGCGACGGTGTGGCGACAGGCGAGGGTCGGGCTGCTCCTCGCGACGGGCCTCGGCGCCGGCGGGTTCGCGCGCGTGCTAATCACGGAGCTCTCCATGAACGCCGGCGCCTCTCTCACTGCGTCCGACGTCATCGCGTCCGACGTCGCGCAACAGACGCCGGTTGTCGGCGCCGCCGCCATCGCGACGAGTCTGTTCGTCATCGTCACGATGAGCACGGTGACGGGCAGCGCGATGCCGTTCGCGCTCGCGGCGGCGGGGCAGGACCCGGCCAACGCGGGGACGACGATTCAGGTCGCGATGGACATCGCGGGGGTGGTGATCACGTGCGCGGTGTGCGCGGTCGTGTTTTCGCACGCGGGGGGCGTGGACGTCGTGCAGGGATCTTTGGTCGCGGGGTTAGGGGGTGGGTGATGAGTAGATGCGGTAGAAGAAGAAGAAGTAGAAGAAGAGGAAGAAGAGGAAGAAGAAGAGGAAGAAGAGGAAGAAGAAGAGGAAGAAGTCGTTTCGCGGTTCGGTAAAAAATCCTTCCCGTCTCCTCTCTCGCGTCGTCCGTCCCTCCGTCAGTACCCGTCGAGCTTGTCCTGCAGCTCCGCGGCCTCGTTCGCGCCCGCGATCCCCTTCGTCCACAACCACCCCGCGAGCGGAAACCCGGTGCCGATGAACCAAAACAGAATCGGCTTGTACGCGAACGAGTCCGCGCCCACCACGCCGAAGATGGGATTCTCGTACGTCAGCTCGAAGCAGCTCCCGATCGCGGCGATCGCTACGATCACCGCGAGTCCCAGGTACGCGGGCCACGGCAGGCCGCCCTTCTCCATCGCGGCTTTCTTCTCGATCTCGCGGCGCTCCCACGGCGGGATGTCCTCGACGTCGTCGGCCGTTTTGGCGCCCTCGCCCTCGCCCTCGCCCGCGCGCGTTCGCGTCGCTGTTGTCGTCGTGTGAGATAACGTGAGGCCGCCACCGCCGCGAGAGACCGCACGACGCGTCGACGACGCGACGGCGACGCGCGCGACGGAGGACGACGCGCGGCGCGACGACGCGCGCGGCGCGACGACGCGCGCGGTCGCGGCGGAGGAAGCGGCGGCGAGCATCTCGCGAGGGTGTCCTCTGAGGCGAGACGCGCGAGCGAGCGGCGCCGCGAGGAGTGCGGGGCAGCGGGCACGTCGACGCCGTTGAGCGGCAGGGAGCGCGCCAAATCCACCGACCGCGAGAGGGGTCATAAATTCGCTTGTCAATCGATCGATCACAACGTCCCCGCCCCCCGCCACGCGGGCGCAGTCGAGACCGCCCCCGCCCTCGCCAGGGCGCGACCACCGCGGCGCGGCGAACCCGCGAGAGAGAGAGAGCCCGGCGGAGGCGTCATGTCGTACGATCTCGCGAGCGACCTAGAGAATCGCCACTCCTTCAGCTCGGCGTCCCCGAGGATGGTCCCGCCGTCGTCCGTGAGCGACGCGTACCTCGGCACGCTGCGCTCGCAGCGGTCGCTGCGGCAGTCGGAGCGCGAGCTCGCCGCGGAGATCACGTCCGAGGCGTCGACGAAGATGCGGTCCGTGACGGACATGAAGGTGCGCGTCGGCGTCCTCCCCCCCCGACTCGCGTCTTTCGAGAATCGCGCAAATGGACAGGACGGAACGCGAACGCCCGCCCCGCCCCGCCCCCGGGATAAAATAATCCAAATCGCGATCCTCGCTCACGCGCTCCCTCCCCTCCTTCCCCGTTCGACTCCATCGCAGAATCTCCTCACCGGCGGCGACGCGAACGACGACGGCGTGTTGAACTACCAAGAGCTCGCGTCCATAAACCCGAAGCTGTATCGCATGCTCGGCATCCAGGAGGACGTGAACGTTCTCCTCAGGAAATTCGACACCAACCACGACGGCTTGCTCGATCACAAAGAACGCCGGGCGGTTCTGCGCGGCTTAGTCCCCACCTTGCGCGAGCAAGCGAAAAAGCTGTGCCAAACCGGGGAGTACACCGCGGCCGGGGAGCTGTGGAACAACCGGACGAACCTGATAAAGACGATCAAGGCAGACCACGCGGCGGAGGTGGAGGGGATCCAAAAGCACTTCGAGAGGGAATACAGAGCGGAGGTTGAGGACCGCGAGGAGGCGTTCTTCCGCGTGAGGATCACGGAGCTGTACGACGCGCTGACCGCGCACTGGGACGCGAAAGAGGCGTTCTTGGAGCGCGTGTTGAAGCAGAAGCTCGCGCTGTTTAAGAAGACGAAGCCGCACAGCAAGCACCCGACGGGACCGCGAGTCACGAAGTTTCCCCCAGAGGTTTTGGAGCTGCGGCGGTACTTGAAAAACCTGTCGCACGCGCGTCACCCCACGGACTATCAGCTCGCGGAGGGCGAGCGGATGAAGATAAAGCTGCATAAGCTCGAGGACGAAGCGCACGCGAAGCACGCGACGCTCGCGCCGGCGTATTACGAGAGGGAGCTCAAGAAGTTTATACGCGCGCAGGCGGATGATCGATACAAGTTGAAGCAGCTCAGGGTGAACTCGTTCGACATCTTCGGAAACTACGTCGCGCAGGCGAGGGAGATGCTCAGCGCGCGTCACCGCGTGTACGACATCCGCATGGCGCACGCGCACGCGCTCGGGCCGCAGGAAAAAATCTTGGAGGAGCTGAAGCCGTATTACCAGCTTCAGATGTAAAAGCCCGTCGACGACAAAAAGCCGACGCTGAAGAAGGTCTTCAGGCGCGTTCTATACACTGGTCCCCATACGACCGCGTTGGCGTGGTGAACGCCGTTTCTTAAGGACTTTTGCCGGCGTCTCTCTCCGCCCACCCCTCGCTTTCAATCACCGCCCTCGACGCCTTTCAACTCCATCTGACGCCTTTCAACTCCACCCCGACATCGCTTTGTATGGAACGACCCTCAGAGGGCCGGCGGGGACGATGGACCGTATCGCCAACGGGCTGGGGGCGTACCAGCTCAGGCATCACGAGATCACGCCGCCGCCGGAGCACATTCTGCGGGTGTCGTGCTCGGGGCCGCCGGCGATAATACCGAAGCACGCGGCGAAGGTGCGGTATTAAACAAACGCGAGCGAGCGCGGGAGCGCGCGTGTATCAACGACGATTTTGTAATAGTACTGTAGTTTCGCGCGCCGAAGGAATATTTCCCGAGTCTTCTCTCGTCTCCGCCCTTCCCGCCCGCCCACCGCGCGCCGCGCGCGACTCGACTCAGTACCGCTCCGGCACCGCGCCCACCCGCGCCGGATACCGCGGTAACTCCCCAAACTTCTGCGGCGGCCAGTACTTGAAGCACGCCCTCCCCAATATGTTCTCCTTCGGCAACGGCCCCCAGATGTGCGAGTCGAACGAGTTATTCCGGTTGTCCCCCATCACGAACACGTCCCCAGGGGGCACGATCTGCGGCTCCATGACGTACGTCGACGGCTCGAGCTTCAGCTCCTTCCCTCGCGACGCGTCGTTGACGTACAGCTCCCCTCTCTTCACCTCCACCTTGTCCCCCGCCACGGCGACGACTCTCTTGATGAACACCTCCTTCGTCAGCGCGACGGACGTCTTGGGGTCGTTCCATACAAAGCGACGTCGGGGTGGAGTTGAAAGGCGTCAGTTGAAGTTGAAAGGCGTCGAGGTCGGGGATTGAAAGCAAGGGGTGGGCGGAGAGACACGCCGGCGAAAGTCCTTAAGGAACGGCGTTCACCACGCCGACGCGGTCGTATGGGAACCAGTGTACGGGACGCACCTTGGGCGTCTTTGGCGGGTGGAAGATGACGACGTCCCCGGGGACTGGGTCGTGCTTGAACCGGTACGTGATCTTCTCCGCGATGAGGCGGTCGCCGATGTCGAACACCGGGTACATCGACAGGCTCGGGATGAAGCGCGGCTCCGCGATCGTCGCGCGGAACAAGAGCGACACCGCGAACGTGACGAGGACGGTCGCGACGTCCTCCGTGTTCAGACGCAGGCCCTCCGGGACCCACTCCGGCCACGGGAACTCGCCGTCGTTCTCGTCGTCGCCGCTGTCGCCGCCGCGGTCGTCGTCGCCGCCCGGGCCGGTCGGGTCTTCCATGGCCGGGCTCGCGCTCGCGCCGTCGCCTGAAGCGGCGGCGACCATCGTTCCGTTCACGTTCGTCGCGCGTCGTGCGCGTCCGCGCGCTCCTAATCGTAATCCACCGCCGCCGACCGCGACCGATCGGCGCGCGCGATTCCGCGCCGCGGGCCCCCGCGGCGCGGCGCGGACGACGCGCGGCGCGGACGACGCGCGCGACGCGGTCGTCGGCGCCGTCGGCAGCCGGAGCGACGACGTCGCGCTGAGCGACATCGCGACGGTCGCCATCGTGCGACGTGTAGTGAGGCGCGGACGACGGCGCGGCGGGGCGGGTTATCCGCTCCAATCGTCCACCGGCCGGGCCACTGCGCTCGTTTTCGAAAGCGCACAACGCGACGACTCGACGGCCACAGCGCGTCGCGCGCGGCGGGGGCGATGGCGGACGTCATCTGCCTCGTCGACAGCGACGACGACGCGCCGTCGCCGAAGCGCGCGCGGCGCGCGCCCGCGGGCCCGAGCGGCGTCTCGCTCTCTCCGCCGCGAGGCGGCGCGCCGCGCGGCGTCGAGCGAGGCTCGATCGACAGCCAGAGCAGCGGCGGGGATCTGGCTGTCATCGCGACGGACGCCACGCGCGCGTTCACCGCGCGCGCGTCGAATCTCGGGCGCGGACGCGGACGCGCCGCCGCCGCGGCCGCCGACGACGACGCGTGGAGACGGCTCGGGGACGTCGCGGAGGGACGCGACGACGCGGCGGACGCGCGCGAGCGAAAACGTCTCGACGCCGACCGTCAGAGGGCGCGCCGAGCGGCCGAGAAGGACGCCGAACGCGCGCGCAAGGCGGCGGAGCGCGACGAGATCAGGCGACGAAAAGCCGCGGACGCCGCCGCGGACGCGGCGCGTCGCGCGGAGACCCGCGAGCGCGACGCGCGCGAGCGACGCGCGAGAAGGGACGAAGCCTCCGTCGCGACCGGACGACACAAGTTTAAGATGCTCACCGTCGTCCTCGACGCCGCGCTCGCCGCCGACGCGTTCGGCCGCGCGCTCGCCGACGCGCTCGACGGCGGCGTCCGCGACGGCGGCCGCGGACTGACGCCGTTGATGCACCGCGCGGAGTCGCTCCCGCTCCCGTGGAGCGTGACGTGGAGGTATCACCCGCCGTCGGACGCGCCCGTCGCCGCGGGAGACGCGACGGCGAGAGACGCGACGTACACGATGTTGTATCTCAAGGCGGAGCGGTTCGCGGACATGTGCGTCGTGGACCACGAGCACGAGGTCGCGCTCGGCCGCGGCGGCGGCGGCGGCGGAAACGGCGGGGATCGAACCGGCGGCGGCGGGGAGTCGCCGCCCGCGGGGGGTCTCCGCGCGTTGCTTCGCGACGCGCGCGCGACGTTACCGCGAGGGCACGCGTTGTCGCTGCTCGTCCAAGGCCTCGAGGCGCACTGCGTCGCGCGCGAGCGCAGGGAGCACCGCGCGCGCGGGATCCACGGGTTCTCGAAGAAGCACGTCGACGTCGCGCTCGCGCGCTTATACGTCGGACGCGGCGGGCGCGGTCTGCGCGTGAGCACCGCGCAGGACATGCCGCACGCGGTGGACGCCGTCGTCGCCGTCGCCGTCGCGGTGAGACCGCTTCCCGTACGACTCCGTTCGCGCGTTGATCGTCGTTTCTTATCAAGGCGTTCATTCGCGCGCTGTGAACCTCACTTTTTGACACGTGGGTATGATATGCACCAATCACATGAACACGTGACTGACACGTGTTTTCCCTCGACCTATCACAGCTCGCGAGACGGCCGTTCGAACGGGAGGAGACCGCGCTGGACATCCTGGGGTGCGCGTCGTCCACGCTCGCGGCGGGGGTCGCGCTCGAGGCCGCGGCGGCGCGCGGGTCCAGGGGCGCGGGCGTCGGCGTCGACGGCGTCCATCACGGTTCGAGCCAAGCGACGACGGAGGACGGTCAGAACGGAGAGAGTCAGGCGCGTTCTGTCTCACACTGGTCCCATATACTGTATTACGACCGCGTCGGCGCGGCGCACGCCGATCCTTCAGGACTTTACTTCCCGGCGCATCTCTCCGCCCAGGGTCCCTCGCTTTCAATCCCGACACACCTCGACGCCTTTCAACTCCGCTTCTGACGCCTTTCAACTCCATCCCGATATCATCGCTCGCACGGAACGCACCTCATCAGAACGGAGAGAGCCAGAGCCGGGGCGGCGGCGCGCGGCGGGCGAAGTCCCAGGCTGAGGTGTGGGCGGGAGCGCTCATGAAGATCGCCGGGTGCGCGGAGGCGTCCGCGCTGTCGATCGTCCGCGCGTACCCGACGATGGACGCGCTCATGCGCGCGTACGCGGACGCGAGCGCGACGGAGCGAGAGAAGCGGGAGCTCTTGAAAGACTTGATCCGCGCCGGCGGCGCGGGGGGCGCGGAGAGGCGCGTGGGGCCGGTGCTGAGCGAGCGCGTGTACGCCGTGTTTCGTCCGCGCGGGGCGGACGACGCGGGGGGCGATAACGTCGGCGTGGGCGCGTGAGCGCGACGTCGACGACCGCGGGACGCGAACTCGTTTAAGAAGACGAAGGCAACGAAGGAAGAAGGAAGACGCGATAGATAGACTAGTAACTCGACGGGACGCGACGAACGAACGACGCGACGCGACGCGACGCGATTCTCCGAAAAGGCCGCGCGGGCGGTCGCGCGCGTCATGACGCACGCGTACAGTAGTGACACGCAGTAGTGACACGTATTATCGTCGCGTCATTCATTATATCCGTCCGTCGACTCGTTCGTCCGCTCTTAGAGTCCGCTCTCTCGGCGGCCCTCTCTCGTTCCTCGCGCGCGCGCGCGTCGCCGCCTCGTCCGTATCACGCCTTCATCGCCTCCTCCAGCGGCACCGGCTCGTTCGCGACCTGAATCGTGCACCCCGGCCTCGGCCCGTACTTCGCCCAGTACCCCGCGCTCAGCTTCGCGCCGTTCGCCTTGAGCCACGTCTCCGGCACGGGCACCCCCGTCGGCTGCGCCGAGCAGTACGGCCGCGCGTTGGGCTTGGCGAGGTACTGCTGGTGATAATCCTCCGCGAAGTAATAAACTGTGTTTCCCTCCGGCCCGATCAGATCGCTCGTGATCTTCCCGCTCCTCCCCGCCGCCTCCAGCGCCGCGGCGTAGGCCTTCGCGCTGTCCTTCGCCACCTCGAGCTGCTTCGCGGTGGAGCAGTAGATCCCGCTGCGGTACTGCGTCCCGCTGTCGTTGCCCTGCCGCATGCCTTGCGTCGGGTCGTGGCACGTCCAGTGCATCGCGAGGAGGTCCGCGAAGGAGACGATCTTCGGGTCCCACGCCACCTGGACCGCCTCCGTGTGCGCGGTGCGTCCGCTGCACACCTCCTCGTACGTCGGGTTCTGCGTGTGCCCGGAGCAGTATCCCACGGAGGTGGAGTAGACCCCGGGGACGCGCCAGAACATCTTTTCGGTGCCCCAGAAGCATCCGGTCGCGAACACGCACGTCTCGAGGTTGTCCGGGAACGGCTCCTTGATCGGGTTCCCGAGGACGTAGTGCTTGTTCGTGACCTTCATCTCTTCCTTGCGACCGGGGAGCGCGTCCTTCTCGTCGATGAGCGCGGACTTGGCGCCGCCGCCGTTGAGCATCGCCATGAGCTGTTCCATGAGTTCGTTCTCGGACGCTCTCGTCGCGATCGCGCGACCGCGCGACGGCGATCGCGGGGAGACGCGGAGCGGGGCGGACGCGCGCGCGGGCTTCGCGGCGCGGAGGGACGCGACGGGGGCGGAGGCGATGACGCGCGCGGATGCGGCGGCGGCGGAGATCATGTACGCGTCGTGGCGCGAGGGGCTCGTGCCGGGGCGGTGTGCGCGGAGCGCGCTCGCGTATCGGAGAAGGACGAGAGAGGCGGTGACGTGGCGGAGCTGCTGGCGAAGAGCGCAGAGGCGAACCGACGCGCGATGCGATGTCCCAGACGCGCGCCGCGAGCGAAGGGTCCGTCGGTCAAAAGAACCCGAGCCGCTACGAGTACACTCCGCGACGCGCGGCGAGCGAGACGCCTCGCGCCCGTCCCCCGCGCGCGGTCGACGCCGTCGCGTCCACGCCGCGGCCGTCCGACGCGGCCGCGAGCGTCTCCGGGCGTCGAGGAACCCGCTCTAACCGCGGCGCGGCGGGAGTGAGACGAACCCTCTCGGTGCCGATCGATCGAACGTCCGGCGATCTCGCCCGCCGCGGGGAGGAGGCGCGATGGGCGCGTTGGACGGCAACTCCGCGGCGTTCGCGGCCGTCGCCGGGTTCTTCGTCCTCTTCCACGCGTGCTACGCGGTGATCGCGCACAACGATAACCTGAAGCTCGCGGGCGAGGAGTTCGCCGCGGTGCCGCTCGGCGTCGTCCTCGAGTGCGTCGCGGGCGCGGCGCTGTGCGCGTGGGGCGCGTGCGGTTTCGCGGGGGAGTTTCTCCCCATCAAGGCGACGCCGCGGGAGGCCGCGCCGCCGGGGATGGAGCGCGTTGGGGATTTCATGATCTTCAACCACCGCGGCGCGGCGATCGGGAAGGCGGGGGGGAAGTGATCGCGATCGCGGCGGCGCGGCGGCGCGCGGACGGCGAGAGGTAGGAGAGCAGACGCACTTAGGGATTGTTGGTTCCTGTCTGTCGTCGCGCGGAAACGTTTAACGAAAACGAAAACGCCGCCTGTCGACTCCCCGCGTCCATCCCGTCAGAACGTGTCCAGCGCGCTCGCGAGCGAGTTCCTCCGCACGGTGACGACCACCGGTAGCGCGAGCGTGTTCCACTCCGGCCCGACCGTCGTCCCGAGCGTGTTGTACGGCCTTTCCATGACGACCAGATCTTCGTCCGCCGCCGCCGACGGAAACCCAGTCGCGGGGACCTCGACGCACAGCGTCCCGTCCGGCATTCTTCCGCCGACGCGGCCGTGCAGGCCGGGCACGTCGCGCCTCCGCGCGCCATCGGGACACGTCCGCGCGAACGCGACCGCGTACAGCGACGGCGCGTCGTCCTCGTAGACGGTCCCTCGGAGCCACTCGACGGCGGTGTTTTCGTAGCTCGCGTCGTCGACGGCGACGACGCCGAGGTTCCGCGCTTGGTTATACACCGCGAGGTTCGCGTAGTGCGCGTTCCCGGTCGTCGCGTGATTCACGCCGACGACGTACACGACGACGTCGTTCGAGGGAATGCGAAACGTCGGCCCTCGTATGTACGTCGTGTCCCTGTTATCCCCGCCGCAATTCCACGTCGTGTCGATGCACTGCTGGCCGTTGTCGAACAGGATCTGCGCACCCGTGTTCTGCGTCGTGACGAAGTCGCCGACGCTCGAGAAGTGCGACGCGACCGCGCTCGCGACGGCGGTGACTGCAGGGAGTAACGGACGCTCGTCGAGCGTTTCACGAGGGATCAGCGACGCCCGCGGGAACGGCCGGAGAAACATCGGCGCGCGCTGAGGGTCGTTCCATACAAGCGAATGTCAGGGTGGAGTTGAAAGGTGTCAGTTGGAGTTGAAAGGCGCCGCGGTCGGGGATTAAAAGCGAGGGGTGGGCGAAGAGAGACGACGGGCAAAGTCCTTAAGAAACGGCGTTCACCACGCGAACGGGGTCGTATGGGAACCAGTGTATAGAACGCGCCTGAGGCGTCAGCCGCAGCACCACGAACGGCGGATCGTTCGCGAACGCGTCCCAAAGGCGCTCGTCCTCCGCGACCGCGTGCCTCAAGAGCACCGCGTGCGTGACCGCGTCGTAGGAGGTCAGCAGTCCACCGTTCTGCGTCGAGAGGCCGTACGAGTTGATCGCGGCGGCGCCTCCGGGGACCGCCCCGGACGAAGCCAACGCGTCGGCGGCGCGATCGAGCGTCGTCCGCGACAGCCCGAACAGCGCGGCGAAGCCGCGATCGAAGCAGTCAACGCCTCGCAGGACGCCGCCGCCGCCGCGAGGAACCGTCCCCGCTGCGGTGCTGAGGCGCGTGAAGTACCGCGAGTCGTCGCCGTCGAACCCGCCGGCGACGCCCGCGGATAACGAATCGCCGAGCGACGCGAAGGCTGTCCTCACCGACCCGGCTTGGTAGACTCTGTGTAAGTACGGAGTCAGACCGAAGTACTTCGCGCGCGGCGGCGTGCATCCGATCACGGCGATGACCTCGTCCGGCCTCAGCGACAGCTCGCACGACGCATCCGAGCCGTCGGAGCCGTCGGGGATGACGCGTTGCATCGCCGCCGCCGCCGACGACGACGACGCGAGTCCCAACGCGGGCGCGGACAGCGCGTCGTTGGACGCCTCGCGGTACTCCGCGCGTCGCCGCGCGGCGTCCACGATCGCCGCGATCGGCCTCTGGGCGTCGACGACGACGGCGGTGGAGTCGGACGAGGCGTCGCGCGTCGTCGCCGTGGACGGCAAGGAGCCCGCGCGCGAGGCGGACGCCGGCCGCCGCGGCGCCGAGGCGTCGTCGTCGTCGTCGTCGTCGTCGGTCGACCTCGACCTCGCCGCGCGCTCCGCCACGCGCGCGCGCTCCGCGGCCTCGCTCCGGCGAAGCAACGCGGTGGGCGCGTCCGTCACCGGCTGCGCGAGGGGGGGAGAGGAGGAGGAGGAGGATGAGGACGACGCCGCGTCAAAAGAAAACCAAACCGAACGGAGCAGCGCGGACGACGCGGACCGAGACGCCGCCGCGGCGCACCAGCAGCGCGCACCCGTACGTGCTCGTCGGGTTGACGTGGTAGCAGTCGCGGCAGTCCTCGTCGATGTCCGCGTACTTGAACACCCACATCGCGCCCTCGGTGACGTCGAACCCCGCGGCGTCGAACGCGCGCGACGCGTCCGTCGACGCGGCGTCGCGCGCGGAGGGAGAGGAAAGCGGGCAGGAGGGCGCCGCCGCCGCCGCGGACGCGCGGTCGAGGAGGACGATCGCGGCGCACGCGGCCGCGAGGAGGACGCGCGCGCGCGGGAGAGGGCGCGGCGGCGACGACGACGACGACGAAGGCGTCGTCATCGCGCGAGAGAGGAGAGGCGGGCGCTGGGGTGGGTGGGTGTGTGTGGGGGGGGGCGAGTGTCGAGCGCGAGTTCGTTCGTCGGCGCCGGGTTCGCCGCGCGCGCGCGGTCCGAGAGAGCGACGTTCGAACCCTAATCCGGGCGCCGATCTCGCCGAGAGGAAGGCGAAGCGTCCGCGGCGTCGAGGGTGAATATGATACGATGTAGTCGCGCTCGTATGTACAAAGTCGGTCACGCTCGCTTCGCGAGCGGGGAAAAAATCTCGAGGGGCGTCGTTCGTCGTCGCCGCCGCCCCTCGCCAGCCTCCGCGTCGTCGTTTTGGGTTATTCATCGTCCATCACTCTTCCTCCTCCGCGCCGCGCGTCAATCGAGGTCGTCCGCGGCGCCCGCCGCGGGCTTTTCCTCCGCGTCGACGTCCATGGCGTCGGCGGCGGCGCCGTCCGCGCCCTCGCCCTCGCCCGCCGCCGCGCCCGCGTCGGCGTCCGCGTCCTTCGCCTCCGCCGCGTCCGGCTCGGGCGCCGGCGGCGGCGGCGGCTTCGGCTTCGGCCGCGACAAGATCGGCGCGCACATGCGCTCCAGCCCCTCGCGCTTCTTCACGACGTCATTGGACACGAGAACCGGGTCCGCGGTCTTCGCGGCGGCCGCCTGGAGTCCCTCCTTCTCCGAGAGCCAATCCAACGCGGCCTGAGCCTCCGCGCGAACTTTCTCGAGATCCGCCGCGTCGATGTGCTCGTGCGCGGGGTCCGGCGCGGCTTGGCTCAGGAACCCGCTCGCGGCGGCGCGCAGCGCGTCGCACGCGGGCGGCCGCAGCGTCTCCTCCGCGTGCCTCGCCTCGATCGGGTCCCCGACCGCCTTCAACTCCGCGAGCTTCGAGACGTACACCCCTTTCGTCTCGTCCTCGCCGTCCTCGTAGAGCCAGTCCTCCGTCGCGTTGAGCGTCGCGTTGAACGCCTCCGCGACGGCGGGCTCCACGAACGGCGCGTACTTATCGGCGATCTGCGACCGCATCCTGTACACGTACTCCTCGACCGCGTTCTTGCGCTCTTTCGTCTCCTCCATGACGCGGTCCTGGAGCGCCATCTCGTACTCCTCCGCGACGAACGTCTCGAGCACCTGCGACGGGAGGCCGCCGACGACGGAGACGACGTTGACGTCCGTCTTCTTCACCTTCTTCTTCTTCTCAACGACGGGCGCGGCGGGCGCGGCGTCCGCGTCCATCTTCTCCGCGCCGCCGTCCTCCGCCGCGGGCTTCTCCGCGTCCGCCATGGGCTCGTCCTCCTTGGCGGCGGGCGGAGCGGGCGGCGGCTCGACGACGACCTCCTCTTCGATCTCTTCGATCGCCTGCGCCTGCTCGACGGAGACGAGGCCGTTGAGGTTCAAACGAACCTTCACCTTGAGCTTCGTCTTCTCCTCCGTGTCCTTGGCGCGCGCGATGGGTCCGATGTCGAACGACCCGATCGCGAGCTCCGTGCCGGGCGGCAGCAGCGTCGGCGTCGTGTACTTCGCCTGGATCGTGAACGTCTCGTCGCGGAAGAAGGTCATCATCTTCGACGACGGCACCGCGTTGTTGCGTTCGAAAATCTCCAGCTCCTTCGCCTCCCCGTCCTCGCTCGCCCACGCGAACGACACCGGGTACGGGAACGAGTCCACGACCTCGAAGTCGCGCACCTTGAACTGCGGCGAGAGCATCGCGCCCTGGAGCGCGCACCCTCTCGCGACGCACTCGCTCGCGTTGAGCGTGCGGCCCGGGACTTGCCCGAAGAACGCCTCGAGCTGCGCGGAGATGAACGGCATCCGCGACGCGTTACCGACCAGCTCCACCGCGGCGATGTCGTCGGGGACGAGCCCAGCCTCGCTCATCGCGGTCGTGACCGGGCCCATGAGCTTCTCGAGTAAACCTTGGGAGAGTTCCTCCATCTTCTCGCGCGTCATGGACGACTTGACGTCAACCTCGTCCATGATGCACTCGACGCTTATGGGCGCCTCCGGGTTGGCGCTGAGAATTTTCTTCATCTTCTCGATCGCGATCTTCAAGCGCAACGACGCGCGCGCGTTAGACTTGATGTCGATCTTGTGCTTCGCGCCGAACTCCTCGCAGAAGTGATCGAACATCGCGAGATCGAACGCGTGCCCGCCGAGCTTCCGATCGAATCCGGTGGACATCACCCTCAGCTGCGACTTGGTAAATCGAACGACGCACGCCTGCATCGCGGAATGCCCGACGTCCACGAACACCACGTTCGTGGGCGTGTCCGTGAACTCGTTCGTCTTGAAGATGCCGTACGCGAGCGCGGTCGCGGTCGTCTCGTGCATCAATCGCAGCACGTTGAGCTGCGCGATGGACGCCGCGTCGAGCATCGCGCGCCTCTGCGCGTCGGTGAAGAACACCGGGATGGATATCACCGCGTCCGTCACCTTGCTGCCCTGGTCCTGCTCCGCGATGATCTTGAGGTCCGCGAGGGCCATCGCGACGAGCCTCTCCGGCGTGAACGCCTTCTTCTCGTTCATGTAAGTCACCGTGATCAAGATCTCGTCGTTCGGGCCTCCCGCGATTGGAAACACAAAGTTGGGCAGCATCGCCTGCACCTCGGGGTCGGAGTACCGCAGGCCGATCAAGGACTTGAGCTGGACGATCGTGTCCTTGGGCTTCATGTTGATCTTGTCCGCGGCCGCGCAGCCGAGGAAGCGCTGGCGTTCGAGGGAGGGGGCGAGAAGATCGCGCGCGGGAGGGACGGTCAGATCAGATCGGGAGACGAAAAAAAAGACGGCGCGAGAGGGGAGTCGAGCGGTCGAGAGGACGCGACGGCGGCGACGCGCGCGATGGCGACGCGCGCGCGCGATGGCGACGCCGCGCGGGGCATCGCGACGACGCGCTCGCGATTCGCGTCGCGTCGCGCGCGCGTCGCGGCGCGTCCGCGATCGATGGCGTCGCCCCCCGGTCCGCGATCGCGCGCGGTCGCGGGGTCGCGTCGCGTCGCCGATCGATCGAAGGCGCGCGAAGACGCGACGAGCGACGATTGGAAGAAGAGGAGATCAGATCGCGCGAGCCGCGGGGCGCGCGGCGACGCGAAGGACGCGCGGACGGAGACTCGACGCGCACCTGCTTCTCCCCGAAGTTCACCATCGAGGGCGTCTCGCGCTTGGACTCGCCGTTTAACACGACGTCGATGCCCTTGCGTCGCGCGAGCGCGATGACGCTGTTGGCGTTACCGAAGTCGAGGCCGACGACGCTCATCTTTTTTTTCTATGAGCGAGACGACTTGACTTCCTTCCTTCAGCGACGGCGAGACGCGATCGATCGCGTGTGCGCGCGTGCGGAGCCTGCGCGTATCTGACGGCGCAGCGATCGAGCGGCGACGTGAGGTGCACGACGCGCGACGTAAAGTGAGCGGAGGAGGTCGCAATCGCGCCGCCGTCGTCTCTTTGACCTGCAGAAGTAAGTTTCCACGCCAGGCCGCGCGCGCCGCAGAAACACGCGTCGGCTGGCGGGAGACTTTTGAGGTCTTTTGCGGCGCGCGGCGCGGCTCGATCAAGCAGCGCACGTGTTTTACGTTTATTAAACCATCGGGTGATCTCGGTGCGGGCGTCTTTTTGGTGACGTCAGGTCGTCGCTCAGAATCGACCGTCGCGCCCGCGCGCACGTCGCGTCGTGACCCACACGCACAGGTGCGATCCGCGACTTCGCGCCCTTCGCGCGCTTCCGCGACGCGCGCGCGGCGTTTCGGTCGCGCGCGCGTCTCGTCGCGCGTCGCGCCCCGGCCGGCGCGTTGGAAAATATCGCGGCGGGGCGCAATCAACGAGCCGATTTCTTCACGCGTAAACCCTCCTCCGCTGACCGTGATCGTCCCTCGCGTCCTCGACTCCCCAGGGCTCCATCCACCGCGCGAAGCCGCGAGATCTGAGATGGCCGCGATGGCGTCCGCGTCCGGCGTCAACGGTGCGTCTCCCTCCGTTCCGCGCCTCCCCCTCCCCCCCGCGCTCCGCCGTCAACTACCGAAAGAAAAAAAAAGGAGCGAGCTTTTTCTGACCGAGACCCCCCCCCCTCCCTCCTTCCCTCCCTCTTCCTCGCGCGCGCCTCCAGCCTTCCTCGGGTTCAAGCCCGCTCGGCTGAACGCCGGTCGCGCGCGCGCGAGACCCTCCTCCGTCGCGCGCCGCGCCGCCCGGGGGCCCATCGTCGCAGTCGCCGTCCCCTCGGGAAAGAAGACGAAGGAGGGACCCAAGCGAAGCAAGGTTGAGATCATCAAAGAGAACTCCGACTTCCTTCGCCACCCGCTCATCGCGGAGCTCGCGACGGAGGCGAGCTCCATCAGCGAAGACGCCGCGCAGCTGTACAAGTTCCACGGCGGGTACCAGCAGGACGACCGCGAGAAGCGATCGTTCGGCGCGGGGAAGTTTTACCAGTTCATGATGCGCACGAAACAACCAGCGGGGACGGTGCCGAACAAACTGTACCTCGTCATGGACGACCTCGCGAACACGCACGGCAACGGCACGCTGCGCCTCACCACGCGGCAGACGTACCAGCTGCACGGCATCCTGAAGACGGACCTCAAGGCGACGTTCCAGGCGGTGATTCGAAACATGGGCAGCACGCTCGGCGCGTGCGGGGACATCAACCGGAATGTGATGGCGAGCCCGGCGCCGTACGCCGCCGCCGCGCGACCGGAATACGCCATAGCGCAGGAGCTCGCGAAAGATCTCGGGGATCTCCTCGCGCCGCAGAGCGGGGCGTACTACGACGTGTGGCTCGACGGCGAGCAGTTGCTCACCGTGGAGAAGCCGGAGGTTGTGGAGTGCAGAAACGATAATCGGTTCGGAACCAACTTTGAGGGGTCGCCCGAGCCCATCTACGGCACGCAGTTCCTCCCGCGCAAGTTCAAGATCGGCGTGACCGTCCCCGGGGACAACCACATCGACTTTCTCACGAACGACATCGGGATCTGCGTCGTCATGAAGGACGGGAAGCACGTCGGGTACAACGTCTACGCCGGCGGCGGGATGGGCCGCTCGCATCGAAACAACGACACGTTCCCGCGCATGGCGTCCCCGATCGGGTACGTGGACAAGGCGGACATCTTCTACGCGGTGAAGGCGATCGCGTGCACGCAGCGAGACTACGGCCGGCGCGACGACCGCAAGCAGTCGCGCCTGAAGTACCTCATCCACTCATGGGGCGTCGAAAAGTTCAAGTCCGTCACGGAACAGTACATGGGGAAACAGTTCGAACCCCTCGCGGACCTCCCCGAGTTCACGGTGCCGACGTACCACGGCTGGAACGACCAGGGCGACGGCAAGATGTGGTACGGCGTGCACGTCGTCAACGGCCGCCTGCGAGGCGACGCGAAGAAGGCGCTCAGGGCGGTCATCGAACGCTACGAACTCCCCGTGCGCCTCACCGCGCAGCAAGACCTTCTGCTCACCGACATCGACCCGGCGTGGAAAGCGGACATCACGACGACGCTCGCCGCCGCCGGCGTCGTCGACGCGAGCGAGATCGATCCCATCGACAAGCTGTCCATGGCGTGCCCGGCGCTGCCTCTGTGCGGCCTCGCCATCACGGAAGCCGAGCGCGGCCTTCCGGACGTCAACAAGCGCCTGCGCGAGACGATGACCAAGGTGGGTTTGCCCAAGGAGGAGGCGTTCATCGTGAGGATGACCGGGTGCCCGAACGGGTGCGCGCGGCCGTACATGGCCGAGCTCGGGTTCGTCGGCGACGGCCCGGGGTCGTATCAGATTTGGTTGGGCGGCGAGTCCAACTTGCTCACGCTCGCGCGTCCGTTCGCGGACAAGGTCAAGGAGACGAACCTTGAGACGTTCTTCGAGCCTATCTTCGCGGAGTTTAAGAAGACGAAAACCAGCGGCGAGACGCTCGGGGCGTGGGCGAACCGCGTCGGGTTCGACGCGATCAGGAAGGCGCAGGAGACGTACGAGGCCGCCGCGGCGCCCGTCGCCGCGGCGCCCGTCGCCGCGGCGCCCGCGCCGGCGGCGCCCGCACCCGCGCCGGTCGCCGCGACGGGGCGCCTCCCCCGCGTCATGGTCGAGCGCGACGCGTTCGAAGCGCTTCAGGCGTACGCGGAGAAGCACAACACCACGCTCACGGAGGCGGCGACCGCGGCGATCCTTCGCATGACGAAGGGCATGTGACTCAAGAAAAATAAAGTGTACGGTGTAGTTCCTTAGCAGTGATTCATTCTTTTCATCGCGACGTGTTCGATTAAATTAAAAATCAATCCGCGACGACGCGCGCGCGCTAGGTCCGCACTACCACCGCTACTCGTCAACGCCGTCCATCAGCTCACGTGCTCGGTGTTGACCACCGCCGGCCCCGAGTCGCCGACGAACGCGACGCGGTAGTCCTTCGTCGCGTCGTACGTCTCCCACTTCACCATCGGAAACGTCTTTCGGTTCTGTTCGAACCACCTGCGATCTAACACGCATCCGACGTCCAGGAGGGAGTATATCTTGAGAGACTCCATCGCCGCGGACTGCGTCGGCGCGACGCCCCCGGCGACGGCGTCGTCCTTCTCCCTCGTCGCGGCGTCTTTTTTTTTCTCGTCGTCGCCGTCGGCGGCGTTCTCGTTCTTCTCCCTCTCCCTCTCCTTCTCCTCCTCCTCTTTCGGCGGCTTATCCAGGTCCGCGAACACGTTCTTCCCGAAGATCACGCACCCGGTCTGCACGAGCTCGAACCACGTGTGGTGGTGCGGGATGATCAGACCTTCTTTCGCGAACATGCACTGTGCGCCCGTGACGTGCGCGAGCTCTCTGTATTCTCTGTGATGCTCGTCCCTAAACTTGTCCAAAAAGTCGCCCACGGTGTCGCCGTACTTGACCCTCATCGAGTGTCGCATCTTCTTCACGTCCTGCATCAAGTTCCCCCGCGGCATCCAGTACGCGAAGTGCAGATCGAACTCCGTCTCGAGCTTGGCCTTGATCGCGTCCTTCGCCTCCGCCTTCATCCTGATCGCCTCTCGCGTCGCCTCGAGCTCGCGTTCGCGGTCGGGGAGGAAGTCCGTCTTCACCGCGGGGTTCTTCCCGAGCTTGCCGAACTTGCCGCCGCCCGCGGCGTCGGGGGCGTTAACGCCGCCGTCGTTACCGTTACCACCCTCGTCGCCGTCCTCCTCGTCGTCGTCGAACGACAGCTTGCACGTCGCGGCGCGTATCGCTTTTTTGCTCTTTTTTCGTCTCCTCTCCAGGCGTTCGACGTCGTCCGCCGCCTTCGCCTTCTCCGCGAGCGCTCTCTGCGCCGCGAGCTCGTCCTCGATCTCCTTGCGCTTACTCGAGAACTCATCCCTGCGGTCGAGAGGGAGGGGACGCGCGGGGAAGGGCGGGAGGGGGTCAGCGCGCGGGCGGTCCCCCGCGTTTCGAGATCGTGGCTCGAATCGAGGGTTCGATCGATCGCGTCGAATCGAATCGAATCAACCCTAAGAGACCGGCGCGGACGGCGGACGACGCGTCGTCGTCTCGCGACGCGTCCGCGCCGCGCGAGGAGAGCGCGTCGGGCGTCGCCTCACTTCGTCTTCAGCCCCACGGTTTGCTCCTTGAACAGCGCCTCCACGGCCTCGCCCTTCGCGGCCGCGAACCCGACCTCGGTCTTTCGATTCGCGATGTCCCCGCGCTTGAAGTCCTCGGACATCGACGCGTTGCGGAACTCCATCGCGGCCGGGGGCTGGGCGAGCGGTCCTGTCTCGACGCGAGGACGACGACGAGACGACGACGCCCGCGAGCGAGAAGAAGGAACTCCTCCGGCCGCGCGCTCGAGGACCGACGCCGACGCCGCGCGGGGGGTGACGCGCCGCGCGCGGTGCCGGACTCGTCGCCTCCCGCCGCGAAGACGGGACCAGACGGAAACAGGTGGAAACGCGGCACCGGCACCCGCACCCTTCCCACTCGCGCGAGCCGCGAAACGGCGGAACGAGAACCGCACACGTCGACGCTCTCGCGCCATCCATCCCGTCCGTCACACCGCCGCGCCCCATGTCCGCCGCCGCCACCGCATCGAGACCCTCGGTCCTCGCGCCGCGCCTCGCGCGCGCGCGCGCCCGCCGCGCCGGCGCCGGCGCCGCGTCGACGACGCGCGCGTCCGCGGCGGTCGCCGACGTCGCGTCCACGCTGACGGGGGACGACCTCGCGGCGTGGGAGAGCTCAAAGGCGCTCGTGATGGACCTCGTGGGCGTGGACGACGAGAAGGCGGAGAAGACGCTGATCCGCGCGTTCGGGTGGGGCGCGCAGAGCTACTGGCGCAACGAGAAGACGGAGGAGATCCCGGACGCGGACGCGGTCGAGGCGCGCATCGCGTACCTCGTCGAGATCGGCATCGCGGAGGACAAGGTGGCGGAGATCCTGACCAAGGTGCCCGAGGTGCTCGGGTGCGACGTCGCGGAGCGCCTCGAGCCCAACGTGGCGCACATCGAGAAGAACTACTTCATGAAGCGCGGGACGAAAAACTTCGCGAACTACATCTTGAGGGTGCCGCAGGTGCTGGGGAACAACCTCGACTGCGTCGGCGACTGCGCGGGCGAGTGCAACCGCTGTTGGGCGAGGTGCTGATGGGCTCGTCAACGGATGAGGACGACGCGTCGCGTCGCGAGAAATTTTTACGCATTCTGTTCATCGTCGTTGAAAAAAATGACCGCGAACGCGAAACACCGAAACGCCGACCGACGTAACACATCTCGTCTCATCGCGTCTCATCGCGCCGCGCCGCCATCTCCGAACGTCACGGGCGTGCACGTCAGCGTCTCCAAGTCCACCATCACGATCGTCCCCGTGGCGGCGAACGACGGGACGCTCACCGCGAGCGTCCTCGTCGTTTCCCCGCCCGCGCCCGCGCCCGCGCCGCGGCGCTCCAGCTCCACGACTCTGCTCCCGAACGCGGGCTGGCACCCGGCGAAGTACACGTCCGGGCACGCGTCGAGGTGGAACGGGTCCCTGTCCTTGTACGGGTAGCACGCGAGGGTGTCCGGCGCGCTCGGCGCGAGGTGCTGCCACCGAAGCGACGACTCCATCAGATCTAAACGCTCCTCCGCCGCCGCCGCGTCGCCGCCTTCGCCTTCGCCTTCGACTTCGCCTCCTCCTCCTTTGCGCACGTTGGTGTACTTGCACAGGTCGCTGATGTTCTGCCCGGACGTTCCCAAGAACCCGACGCCGCCGACGTCGAACTCGTGCGGGTTCGTCGACGCCGCGAACGTGTCGTACCGTGCCGCGGACGGGAACAGACACGGGTGCAACGGCTGCTGAGGTAACGCCTGGTTCGTCGGGTCGCCCTCCCCGGGCATCACGTCCACGTGCACGCTGGAGCAGAGCTGCGAGAGTAAGACGTCGAGCTCGCGCAGCGGCCGCGATATCTGCGCCTTCTCTCTCGGGTCGAGCGAAGACGCGGGGACCTCAGCTTTCGAGAGCGCGCCGCCGCAGACGACGACTCTCGCGACGCTCGCGGCTTCGGACGCGTCGGCGGCGCCGCCGAGGTTGCCGGTGAGGAAATCCAGCATCAGCTCCAGGTTCAGCGGGTTCGAGCTCGCGGGGTCGCCGACGCGCAGATCGGAGACGAGCACCACGCGCTTCCCTTTCAAATCGGCCGCCGCCGCGGTCGACGCGTCCGCCGGCGCCGCCGAGCGCCGCGCCGCCGCCGGTCGCGGGAAACAGATCTCATCCGCCTCGAACTCCCCTCCCGGGACGACCCTCCCTCGCGCGGCCAACACGACCCCGGTCACGAGCGCGTTCACGTCGATCGCGGCGCCGGTCAGCTTGACCCTCGCGCCCTCGTCCTCGAGGACGATCGAGTCGTCCTCGCCGACGAACTTGGTCTTCTTCGAGTCCTCGATCGCGACCGCGCTCGCGCTGACGCCCGCCTCCTTGACGTACTCGTCGAGGATGCACGGCTTGAGCTTCATGTCCTTGTACAGCGTCCCACTCAGGACGCACTCCTCGCCTTCTTTGAGGTCCAGGACTTTCGCGCGCGGGAGGTTCGGCCACTTCGCCTGGACCGCGTCCTCGAGCCGCGGCGCGAGGATCTTCAGGCGGTTGAAGTAGAGCTGGAAGTACTGCCCGTAGATCTTCGCGTCCAGGTTGAACTTCGAGTCGCGCGCGACGTACGGCAGCGTCGCGCGCGGGGAGATCTCGTGCGGCGGCGCCGCGGACGACGGCTCCGTGAGCATCGCGTCCGCGTGCGTCGCGTCGGGTGGGGCCATGACCGCTATGGTGACGTTCGCCGAAGCGCGGCGCGCGCGTGGTGTGATCGAGCCGTCATCTTATTTGAACTTTCCCAGGCGGACGAACCGCCTGGCGCCAGCGCAAGTGTGCCAAGTCAGGTGTGCCCACTGCCACGACCGGCCACATCATCGAGGGCGCTTCCACGGCGTCCACGGCTCGCGCGCCGTCGTCCGTCGATGTCCGCGCGCGCGGTGTCTACGTCGGCGACGCCCCCGGCGGCATCGCGCGGCAGTCGACGCGCCTCGGGCGCGGCGCGGACGGCGACGGCGACGACGACGACGTCGCGCGGGAGACGGCGGGGCGAAGAATCGGAAGCCGTCGCGCGCGGCGCGACGCTCGTCGTCCGTCGTCGCCGAAGCGCGGCGTCGACGACCGCGGCGAAGATCGACGACGCGGCGGCGGCGGCGGCGGACGAC